>NC_084751.1:50680168-50870168 GCF_033978785.1 Entelurus aequoreus
CATCAAAGAGAGAGAAACTATTTTGGAGGGCAATGTCCGTCGTATATACAGTCATATTTGTGTTAATAGAACCCAGTTGTGGCTGGGATGCATTGTCTTTAATCTCTTTTCTGATGAGTTCAATTTTCTTATTAAAGAAATTCATAAAGTCATCTGCTGAGTGGGTGGAGCTACTGGGAGGAGTCCCTTGTTGGGTTAGCGATGCTACTGTACTAAACAAAAATTTAGGATCATTTTTGTTGAGGTGGATGAGATTTGAGTAATATTTAGCTTTAGCTGAGGTAAGCATGGGTTTATAAGTTATTAAACTATCACTCCATGCTTGATGGAAAACCTCAAGTTTAGTCGCACGCCATTTGCGTTCCAGCTTTCTACATGATAATTTCTGGGCTTTAGTTTCTTCTGTAAACCATGGGGTACGCCTTTTAGTGGCCCTTTTTAGCTTTAGCGGTGCTACAATATCAATGGTGTCGCGCAGGGCGTCGTTAAAGTTGTTAGTGAGGTTATCAATAGAGCCCACATAATTTGGGAAAGGTGCCATTACTGAAGGCAGTAGGTCAGTAAGAGTCGTCGTTGTGGCAGTATTAATGTTGCGGCTGCTATAGTAGTTATTATTATTATTATTAGTTTGTTGACAATGAGTCCGAACTTCGAATTTTATAAGGTAATGATCGGACATTACTTTAGTGTACGGGAGTATCGTAACTTTAGAGGTGGTGACACCCCTGACAAGCACTAGATCTATCGTATTACCGTTGCGATGCGTGGGTTCATTTATTATTTGTGTAAGACCACAGCTATCAATTATAGTCTGGAGCGCCACGCATGGAGGGTCCGATGGGGTATTCATATGGATGTTAAAGTCTCCCATTATGATTATATTGTCGGCGTGCGTCACTAGATCAGCAACGAACTCTGAAAATTCATTGATAAAGTCCGAATAGGGCCCAGGGGGGCGGTAGATGACAGCCAGGTGGAGAGGCAGCGGTGTGACAAACCTCACAGTAAGCACCTCAAACGAGTTATATTTATTATTTAGGTCCGAGGTAAGGCTAAAGTTTTTGTTGTATATTAGTGCAACACCCCCACCCCTTTTAATGGGGCGGGCAATATGCGTTCCCGCATAGCCAGGAGGAGACGCCTCACCCAGCGCAAAAAATTCGTCTGGTTTGAGCCAGGTCTCGGCTAGACCAACGACATCAAGATTGTTGTCTCTGATGACTTCATTAACTAATAACGTTTTGGAAGACAATGACCTTATATTTAAAAAGCCCATATTATAGGTAGTGGGCTGTTTTGAGGAGTTTTTGTTGAAAGTATCCGTAGTAGCAATATTAATAATGTTACGTTTATTATGCATAGTGCACTTTAAATAATTTCGACCATATCTAGGAATTGATATGACAGGAATTTTTAGATTGTTTGCCACCTCAGTAAAATGCATGTCCACCTCTGACGCAGAAAAAACATTATGTGAGTTGTATATTATTCTAGAAGAATTGCTATGTGTGCAGGGATTATCCAGCCTGGCGCTGGCTAGTTCTAGCTTAACAGACTCCTTATTAGCGCTTCTTTGTGGATTAGCATTTAGCTTTTTCGTTAGCCCCGCTAAAACGATATTTAGATATAGCAAAACATTTTTATCTACTTCTAGTTACTCTAGTCCAGGGGTCGGCAACCCAACATGTTGAAAGAACCATATTGGACGAAAAATACAACAAAAAAAATCTATCTGGGGCCGCAAAAAAATAAAAGCCTTATATAAGTGTTATAATGAAGGCAACACATGATGTAAGTGTCTATATCAGCTGTATTAGCCTACTATCAAAGGCTGACACAAATCTTTGTTGACAGTAATGTTGTATTTTGATTTTTTTTCTGCACATTGGAAATCACTAGTAAAATGGAGGCTTCTCACAGGATGAGATAACTTCTGGAAATTACTGGCTTATAATGGCCAAAGGTATAGATGTGTGTGTCCAAGTTTAATGAAACGGCAGGCTGTCTTCTTCTAATGGATTTATTACAATCTTTGCAAGCTGGGTAACGTTTGCTGTGGTCTGGAACAACATGGCACACAAACAACTATGAGAAATGCAGCCAATATCACATACAGATAATGTGTCATGAGACATGCAAATATAAATTAAATACACAGAAGACGTAAGTAAAGGAAATTAAATGAGCTCAAATATACCTACAAACGAGGCATAATGATGCAATATGTGCATCAATTAGCTTGCAGTCATGGATTGACCAAATATGCCTGATTAGCACTCCAGCAACTCAATAAAATCAACAAAGCTCACCTTTGTGCATTCACGCACAGCATAAAACGTTTGGTGGACAAAACGAGACAAAGATGGAGTGGCATAAAACACGTCTTTCTGTGGCAGCATCGGAGAAAGTTGTACATGTAAACAAACTACGATGAGTTCAATGATCGCTGAAATTGGTAGGACAAAACGGTGCTAGCCAAGTCCTCTCATCAGTGAAGCATGTTTAACACAAACAATTAGGAATGTTTGTTATCCGACAGAAAACATATCAAAACAAAAAATAGATATTTTTCTTCATCTTTTTCCATTTTCTTACATCCCTTAAAGAGGTCTGTTCCGCTCCCAATGTGGTGAACTGCTGGTGATTTTTCACAGAGCAAGAGTGGACCTCAGTGAGTCAAAATGTCACGTTTGATGTTTTCATTTGAAGTCCGAGTGCTCAAATTTGGCAAACAACTGTCACGAATAGACAAAACAAATATGACCTTAAACATCTAAAGAGAAGCACCCAAAATATAACTTGCACATTTTTGCCATGCTAAGAGCACGTTAGAGCTTTTCGTGAGCGACATAATTAGATTAGAAAATTAGCAACACCCGCAGTTTACATTGGCAGTTTTTTAATGTGACTTTAGGACGTTGATAAATTGCAATTTGCTCGAGTATCATCTGTTGCACATCATCTGTTCTCCGGCTTCTTGCCATGATTTATGGCGCTAAATCTCATCGTAGCTCAACGGCTTTTCATACATCACGTGGGCATTTAATTACTTCCCCCTTGGTGGAAGAGAAGAAAGGCAATTGCTGATCATAAAGATGCGGAACGTTTGGTTGTGGAGGGGGCACGGTCGCGGCTTTCTGGCTTGCTGCAGTTTCAGAGCTGGATTCTTCGTGATAGCGTTCTCTTGCCTTCTGTTGTTTGCCTACAGTTTGTTGCTGTTGTTCCTCCACATCAGTGTCACTTCCCTGATCAGAGTAAAGAGCGAATATGCATCAGCAACACCCTCCTGCCGCCATTTGGTCGATATTGTCTAGATTTCCACATCGATCTAAGTCACAGGCGTCAAACTCCAGATCTGGCCCGCAAACACCTGGAAATGATATGTGTCAATAAAGTACTTCATATTTTCTCATTAAATGTACAAACCCCGTTTCCATATGAGTTGGGAAATTGTGTTAGATGTAAATATAAGCGGAATACAATGATTTGCAAATCCTTTTCAACCCATATTCAATTGAATGCACTACAAAGACAAGATATTTGATGTTCAAACTCATAAACTTAATGTTTTTTTGCAAATAATAATTAACTTAAAATTTAATGGCTGCAACACGTGCCAAAGTAGTTGGGAAAGTGCATGTTCACCACTGTGTTACATGGCCTTTCCTTTTAACAACACTCAATAAACGATTGGGAACTGAGGAAACTAATTGTTGAAGCTTTGAAAGTGGAATTCTTTCCCATTCTTGCTTTATGTAGAGCTTCAGTCGTTCAACAGTCTCCGCTGTCGTATTTTACGCTTCATAATGCGCCAAACATTTTCGCTGGGAGACAGGTCTGGACTGCAGGCGGGCCCCGCTACCAAAATATTGGTATCGGGACAACACTACTGTAAATTGAAAAAAAAACTCCCATTTTTTTGCGTTGAACTTCTGTTGACTGAGCTGCGGTTGTTGTTTTTAACGGTGTGTTACTGTAAATGCAAATACGGTACATTAGTTTTTTTATGGTAGAAAAACTGGCAGCTAAGTTGCCGGAATAAAAAAAAAAAAAACTTGTTGTAAAACCCAATGTTAATTTAAAACAAACATTCGGGCAACCAAGCTGCCAGCTTTTTCCGTAACACCCCCTAAATTAAAAAAACACTATATTTTACAGTAAACTTTTGTAAATGTAAAGTTTTTACTGTAAAATATTGGTATGGGGACAACACTACTGTAAATTGAAAAAAAACTCCCATTTTTTTGCGTTGAACTTCTGTTGACTGAGCTGCGGTTGTTGTTTTTAACGGTGTGTTACTGTAAATGCAAAGACGGTACATTAGTTTTTTTATGGTACAAAAACTGGCAGCTAAGTTGCCAGAATAAAAAAAAAAAAAACTTGTTGTAAAACCCAATGTTAATTTAAAACAAACATTCGGGCAACCAAGCTGCCAGCTTTTTCCGTAACACCCCCTAAATTAAAAAAACACTATATTTTACAGTAAACTTTTGTAAATGTAAAGTTTTTACTGTAAAATATTGGTATCGGGACAACATTACTGTAAATTGAAAAAAAACCTCCCAGTTTTTTGCGTTGAACTTCTGTTGACTGAGCTGCGGTTGTTGTTTTTAACGGTGTGTTACTGTAAATGCAAAGACGGTACATTAGTTTTTTTATGGTAGAAAAACTGGCAGCTAAGTTGCCAGAATAAAAAAAAAAAAAACTTGTTGTAAAACCCAATGTTAATTTAAAACAAACATTCGGGCAACCAAGCTGCCAGCTTTTTCCGTAACACCCCCTAAATTAAAAAAACACTATATTTTACAGTAAACTTTTGTAAATGTAAAGTTTTTACTGTAAAATCGACGGTCTACTTAGAACAATTTATATCATTAATAACAAAATCCCGAGGCAAATTCATCCATTATTCACTGTTACAAGCAGCCCTCTGATGGCAGCCATAACTGCCATGTGGCCCTCAATGACAACCAGTTTGACATCCCTGCTCCAAGAGGGTTTTAGGTACACTGAACAACAATGGAATAATACAAGTCTCTCCTCATAGGAACTTCTGAGTCACTCCGCAGACCGACCAGAGAGACAACAACTAAAGGAGGCCCTTGAAGCTATGCAGGTGTGTTTTTGAGAAATGAACATTTACTCAACATGACGCCTCAACATTGACATGCTGGGTTTGTCTTCCCTTATTAGGACTTGGCCATGTACATCAACGAGGTCAAGCGGGACAACGAGACACTGAAGAAAATTAGCGAATTCCAAAGTTCTATAGAAAATCTTGTAAGTATTTGCACTTGATCATGACTCATCTGTAGTTTTTGGGTTGATAATAAAGGGGGGGGGGGGGGTTCATAAAGAAATACAATCATGTGTGCTTACCTGCAGGCTGTATTGATCTATATTGACATACACATACACAATATGTATATATAGTGTTTTTATGTTGATTTAATTTAAAAAATAAATAAATAAATAAATAATTTTAATTTTTTTTTTCATTTTTTTTTTTTTCATAAAGAAATACAATCATGTGTGCTTACGGACTGTATACCTGCAGGCTATATTGACATACACATACACAATATGTATATATAGTGTTTTTATGTTGATTTAATTAAAAAAATAAAAAAATAATAATAATTTTTATTTTTATTTTTTTTATTTATTTTTTTTATTTCTTGTGCGGCCCGGTACCAATCGGTCCACGGACCGGTACCGGGCCGCGGCCCGGTGGTTGGGGACCACTGGTCTACATGACATGTAACGGTGGTCCTCTGGTCAACATTTTGCAAAGTCTCTTCAGAAAGCGTCATTTTGTGTGTAGTGCGCAAATTTTCAGGATTTATGCAGATCCCAAATACACATCAGCAGGTACCAGAAGGTAAAAAAAGTTGGTTTCGCATAATATTGTGAAACAAAACGCCAGATAATATGTCTGCTAATGGGTGTCATTTTGCAGTCCTTATATACACACCATAGTAATACTTGTATCTCTGACTATGGTAGCCGTAATGGGCCGACAATCCATCAAGCGGTGCGGCTTCAACGTCATACTAAAACATTTTGACATATTTTTGAGTGACGTGTGTAATGTTCTATATTCTCAAAGGAACATTTAAAGTTTTGGTGTTGTTTACTGGCGTCATATTGCAGTCTACACGTATCTCTTATGTGTGACTGCCATCTACTGGTCACACTTATCATTACACCATGTACCAAATAAAATTGCTTCGAGGTCAGTAAGCACAACCAGAATTATTCCGTACATTAGTCACACCGGGTTATAAGGCGCACTGTCGATTTTTGAGAAAATGAAAGGATTTTAAGTGCGCCTTATAGTCCGAAAAATACGGTACGTCCCTCTATTTTGACCGCGTTTTCTCCCCGCCGTCTTTGTTGTAGTTTTTAGCGCTTCTTTAGCGAGTCTCCTGTTCAACCTATACACTATTTTGTAATAGAAATTGCATCAGCGGAGGACGCGTGTAAATGTCCGACCGAGCCTGTCTGCCCCACAAAAAGAGGATAGAGAAAAAGAAGGAATTTATTGACTACATCGTCAAACTACAATCGCAGACACTTGCAAAGTTCGTCAGGTAAAACTTTACCATAAATGTATAGTCCGCTGACATCACCTCGGGGAAAAACGACACAAATGGGGGAAAATTCCAAATTAATCTATTAAACTTTAGCGGAAGTATGAAGGAATGCAAGATTGTCTTATAAATATCCCTGCAATGCCTCCGCGATTTAATTTCAAATTGACTTATGCAGATCCCAAATACACACAACAGCAGGTACCAATAGGTAAGAACAGTTGGTTTTGCATAATGGGGCCCCTTTAAGTGATGATTAAGCTTATAGAAGTTGCATGTTTCTAATCAAGAGAATCACATTGGAACATGACGACGGATGGATTTTTTTTTAATGCATTCTAAATAGAGATGTCCGATAATATCGGGCTGCCGATACCATCGGCCGATAAATGCTTTAAAATGTAATATTGGAAATTATCGGTTTCAAAAAGTAAAATGTATGACTTTTTAAAACGCCGCTGTGTGGAGTGGTTCACGGGCGTAGGGAGAAGTACAGAGCCGTTGCGTCTCCCGGTCATTCTTGCAAACCCTCCCGATTTTCCCGGGAGACTCCCGAATTTCAGTGCCCCTCCCGAAAATCTCCCGGGGCAACCATTCTACAGAATTTCCCCCGATTTCCTTCCAGACGACAATATTGGGGGGCGTGCCTTTGCGTGCCGGCCCAATCACATAATATCTACGGCTTTTCACACACACACAAGTGAATGCAAGGCATACTTGGTCAACAGCCATACAGGTCACACTCAGGGTGGCGGTATAAACAACTTTAACACTGTTACAAATATGCGCCATGCTGTGAACCCACACCAAACAAGAATGACAAACACATTTTCGGGAGAACATCCGCACCGTAACACAACATAAACACAACAGAACAAATACCCGGAACCCCTTGCAGCACCAACTCTTCCGGGACGCTACATCATACACCCCCCCGCTACCCTAAACCAAAACAACATTAGGCATAATAATGTGTTAATTACACGACTCTATATATCGGTATGGGTTGATATGGGAATCGGTAATTAAGAGTTGGACAATATCAGAATATCGGATTTCGGCAAAAAAGCCATTATCGGACATCTCTAATTCTAAATATTAAATACATGTAAATAAAAGTACAATCGAAGACAATCTGAACATTCCGATTGCAATCGATTCAATGACCTGGATGATTGAGAATATTCACATGCAGTTCCGGAGTCAAACCACAACAACACACCGTTTGGAACGGATTAATAACGAAAGTCGAGGTACCACTGTGTATTTGTTTTATATCCATTACTCCTCATTAGGCTTTTGCAATCACCGGAAGGTGGAGGTGTACTCGAGCGAGGATGGCGTCATGTATTCTGTGTCTATTTGGATTCTCTGTGAGCCTCGGGTGCAGCTGAATTATTTATAAGCCCTCATTAGTCATAGCAATCAGTGAATTGACCCCGGACTGTCTGTGTGACCTCAGCAGCAGGTGAAGCTGGTGGAGTACGGGAGGCCAAAGATAGACGGAGAGCTGAAGGTTTGCTCCATCGTCAATCGTACTAAACAGGACCGGTGAGTCTCCTGACTTTCTACACTGCAAAAAGTGAAATCTAAGTAAGATGACATATCTCAAATAAGGGTGATACTTGCTTATTTTCTGTCTGATAAGATAATTCTTCTCACTAAGCAGATTTTATGTTAGAGTGTTTTACTTGTTTTAAGTGTTTTAAATGATCTCAGTAAGATATTACAGCTTGTTGCTGAGATTTGATGACCTATATTGAGTAAAACATGCTTGAAACTAGAATATCAACTGTTGCAAAGCTGTGTCATTAACACTTACAAGTATAAAACTACTTTTTTAAAGTAATAATTTCTTACTTCAAGCATGAAAAAAACAAAAATCATGACTTATATGCGCACTAATTGACTGAAAGAGCACGCACTTGATGCGATGATGTCATGTTATCGGTGGAAAAATGCATTTTTAGACGATATGATTTGCCTGAGCGGCTCGTAGACCCCGAGAGTAACAAGCGGTTGCCTTGTTGCCTTTCCATTAAGAACAATAAATTAGTTTTTAGTATAAGTTTGCTGGTTTCAAGAAATGTAATGCCGAGCGCATATCATTATGTCAAGATAATGGCACTAGCATTTACTTCATTTAAGAATATTTTTCAACATATTGAGCAAAAAGGTCTCTTTTTTATTTCTACCAAGAAAAGTGCACTTGTTATTAGTGAGAATATACTTATTTTCCTTGTTGTTCCTTTGTACAGGTACAAAGGAACATATTGTTATTGTAAGGTTTTATTATTATTATACCGACCCCACAAAAAACTCTAATTTGACCCACTTAACATGCTTCAAAACTCACCAAATTTGACACACACATCAGGACCTGCGAAAATTGCCATCTAATAAAAAAACCAAACCCCAAAAATCAAAATTGCGCTCTAGCGCCCCCTAGGATAAAACAAAAACGGCCTGTAACTCCCACTAGGAAGGTCGTAGAGACATGAAACAAAAACCTCTATGTAGGTCTGACGTAGACCTACATTTCATTATTTAACATCCTCGGGCAAAAACCAACAGGAAGTTGGCAATTTCCCATTTAAGACAAACATTTACTAAAAACACTCATTTTTGCCTCTTTGAGCTGTAATTTGACCCCCTTAAAATACTTCAAAACTCACCAAACTTCTCACACACATCGGGACTGGGGGGAAATTGCGATCTAAAAAAAAAAAACTAACCCCAAAACTCAAAATTGCTCTCTAGCGCAATTTTTGAGTTTTGGGGTTCGTTTTGGCTCTGTTTTATTGTAAAACAGAGCCAAAACTGCTTCTCAGAGGAGAACTCAGACAAAACTGCTTGTAACTTCCGGACATGAAACAAATACCTCTATGTAGGTCTCACCTAGACCTACATAGATAGATTGACATCCTTCAGCAAAAATCAACAGGAAGTTTGCTATTCCTCCTTCAAAACTAAATTTTTGTTACAACCGGTCACCAAACATCAAACTTTATCTCCTCTGAGCGCGTTTGTCGTTTCGGCTTCAAACTACTACAGGAGAGAGATTGAACCCTTCTGATTAAAAGTTGACGAAAGCGTTTTGATTCGTGCTACGGTTTTGATTTTACGAGCCTTCAAAGACCTCTGCTCTGCTGCTTCGATTTTACCACCGTCAACCACTGTGCCGCAACACCTAGGAAAAAGACACAGACACAACTTCCTCTAACTCCCAGTGCGAATATCGTAGAGACATGAAACAAAAACCTCTATGTAGGTCTCACTCAGGACTACCACTGGACAAAAGTATTGGGACACTTAGGACTAGCACCTGCCAAAGATGCGGACCCGACCAACGCTGCTTGCAGCTTTGATTTTATTTGTTTTGGAAAGCCTTGAAAAGCCACATTTTCTTGTTTTATTGGCAGATAATTTTGCTTCGTTCAAATAAAATACCCCTAATTTTTCTTTTGTTTTTTCTTGTTTATGAACACTGACTTTTTGCAGTGTGCAGAAAGGAACAAATGAATGTAAATAAATAATAATGACGTGTGTGTGTGTTTGTTTGTATCTCCAGGTATATATTCCTGTTTGATAAAGTTGTAATTGTCTGCAAGAGGAAAGGTTACAGCTACGAGCTCAAAGAGATTATCGAACTGCAGTCTTATAAAATGTCCGACGATCCCATGAACAACAGAGACATGAAAAAGGTAGGGGTGATGAAAAAGGGAATTATATATCAACATCTGGTGTAATCATGAGGACAATTGTCAAAAGGGCTGTCGGCAATGTAGAACTTAAAAGTAATGCTTTGTGCTCGTTCATGCAAAAACGGTCATTTAGGATTCATAAAAAATGTACAGCGGAGCATAACATTGGCTTTGTTTGTTTTCAATTTGCATGTCTCTGTCCATGTCGCATGTGTAACTGCGTGTTTTTATGGTGTCTTTTCTTTTTGCATGCTTACCAGTCAAGTGGAAAAATGGTAAGCTCAAGTGACACTTTCATTTACATCATCCTCTTTTTAATGATGGGCTAGTTCTGGCAGTTTTTTGGGGGGTGTCATGTGGCTACTGCACGCACCTTTTACCCATAATGGCTTTCATGCAGACCACATCGCTAAAGCATGTCGAGCATCATTGAGTTCTGAAATAAGTGAATGTACAAACCCCGTTTCCATGCGAGTTGGGAAATTGTGTTAGATGTAAATATAAACGGAATATATGTATTCCGTTTATATTTACATCTAACACAATTTCCCAACTCATATGGATACGGGGTTTGTATTTAGTCTGATTTGAGATCATGTTTTTTTGTCTCATCCTGTCATTGCATCGACTTATCTCACTACCGTCTGCTGCTTGCTGGTGTTTCCCCCCCCCTCCAGTGGTCTTATGGCTTCTACCTGATCCACCTGCAAGGGAAGCAGGGCTTCCAGTTCTTCTGTAAAACGGAAGAAACAAAAAGGAAATGGATGGAACAGTTTGAAATGGCCATGTGAGTTAATTTGACTGCACAATCAGCCTCTCTTGCATGTTCTTCTACCGCAGGGGTCACCAACGCGGTGCCCGTGGGCACCAGGTCGCCCGTAAGGACCAGATGAGTCGCCCACTGGCCTGTTCTAAAAATAGCTCAAATAGCAGCACTTACCAGTGAGCTGCCTCTATTTTTTAAATTGTATTTATTTACTAGCAAGCTGGTCTCGCTTTGCCCGACATTTTTAATTCTAAGAGAGACAAAACTCAAATAGAATTTGAAAATCCAAGGAAATATTTTAAAGACTTGGTCTTCACTTGTTTAAATAAATTCATTATTTTTTTTACTTTGCTTTTCATAACTTTCAGAAAGACAATTTTAGAGAAAAAATACAACCTTAAAAATGATTTTAGGATTTTTACACACATATACCTTTTTACCTTTTAAATTCCTTCCTCTTCTTTCCTGACAATTTAAATCAATGTTCAAGTAAATTTATTTTTTCTATTGTAAAGAATAATAAATACATTTTAATTTAATTCTTCATTTTAGCTTCTGTTTTTTTGACAATGAATATTTGTGAAATATTTCTTCAAACTTATTATTATTAAAATTCAAAAAAAATATTCTGGCAAATCTAGAAAATCCGTAGAATCAAATTTAAATCTTATTTCAAAGTCTTTTGAATTTATTTTAAAATTTTTGTTCTGGAAAATCTAGAAGAAATAATGATTTGTCTTTGTTAGAAATATAGCTTGGTCCAATTTGTTTTATATTCTAACAAAGTGCAGATTGGATTTTAACCTATTTAAAACATGTCATCAAAATTCTAAAATTAATCTTAATCAGGAAAAATTACTAATGATGTTCCATAAATTATTTTTTTAATTTTTTCAAAAAGATTCGAATTAGCTAGTTTTTCTCTTCTTTTTTTCGGTTGAATTTTGAATTTTAAAGAGTCGAAATTGAAGATAAACTATGTTTCAAAATTTAATTGTCATTTTTTTCGTGTTTTCTCCTCTTTTAAACCATTCAATTAAGTGTAAATATCATTAATTATTAATAATAACATAGAGTTAAAGGTCAATTGAGCAAATTGGCTATTTCTGGCAATTTATCTAAGTGTGTATCAAACTGGTAGCCCTTCGCATTAATCACTACCCAAGAAGTAGCTCTTGGTTTCCAAAAGGTTGGTGACCCCTGTTCTACCGTATGTCATTCGTCTTGCAGGTCCAACATCAAGCCTGAGAGAGCCACGGCCAACCAGCATAACTTCCAAATGCACACATTCGATAAGAACACCAACTGTCGAGCTTGCAAGATGCTGCTGAGGTAACGAGAACAAACACTGACATTTGTAACCATTGCCTTTCAAGTGATGTGTCAGGTTCAAACATTGATGACATCTATTAAACAAGACAAGAAGCAAGGAATTAAACCGAGACAGAATTCAATTTGGCTCAATTGAGGAGAGTCGCCTGTACACTTTACCCTTGTACAGTATCTCAGCACGCTCTAGGCGAAATATTGTACAACTCCTCCTTTATTTGACTTTCCCTCACCACATGACCACAGCTGTTTCCGGAGGGAAGTGGGTCGTAAACAGCGTTGCCTTTGGTTACGGAACAGTTCAAAAGAAAAGGTCGTAAACACTTCACAGAAAAGGTCGTAAACGAGTTCAAAAAGAGGTTCGTAAAACAGTTCAAAAAGGAAGTCGCCTGGATGGGAGTCTGGTCCTGCTTCCTCTCCGCTTTTGTAGTCCTTGGGTCAGACAATATCTTTCTGTTTGTTTCATTTTGTTCCCACCCCCCTACACAGTGGTTCCAAAGACAGCTTTTGATTCTCACCGGGCACTCAATGTAACACAATCAGTTTTTGTGATAACTTAGAAACAATTATTCTAACATGATGTCTACTATTCGTCTTCATCATCATATTGCACCTTAAGGGGTTGTTTTTCATCAATGGTAACATCAATCCTAGAATTTGATCATTAAAAAGGAACAAAAAGTCAACAAATACGCCATACCATCCAACAATAAGCCATGAATACCTTAACTCCCATAGTCAGTTCGGTTTCATTTGAATTTGTACAGTTGATACTTTGTCCAATTTTGAGGGGTAAAAAGTAGAGATCGGACTGCCGATATTATCGGCCGATAAATGCTTTAAAATGTAATATCGTAAATTATCGGTATCGGTTTCAAAAAGTAAAATGTATGACTTTTTAAAACGCCACTGTGTACACGGACATAGGGATAAGTCCAGAGCGCCAATAAACCTTAAAGGCACTGCCTTTGCGTGCCGGCCCAATCACATAATATCTACGGCTTTTCACACACACACACAAGTGAATGCTAGGCATACTTGGTCAACAACCATACAGGTCACACTGAGGGTAGCCGTATAAACAAGTTTAACACTGTTACAAATATGCGCCACACTGTGAACTCACACCAAACAAGAATGACAAACACATTTCGGGAGAACATCCGCACCGTAACACAACATAAACACAACAGAACAAATACCCAGAAACCCTTGCAGCACTAACTCTTCCGGGATGCTACAATATACCGTTTTGTGGGCGGGTCTTATTTACGTGGCTCACCTTCGGCGGCGTCTTCTCCCCGTCATCTTTGTTGTAGCGGTGTAGCGTGCAAGGACGGGAGTGGAAGAAGTGTCAAAAGATGGCGCTAGCTGTTTTAATGACATTCAGACTTTACTTCAATCAATAACGGAGCAGCATCTCCTCATCCGTGGCTCACTAGTCCAACAACAACGCCGGAAATGTGTCCCGTGAAAAAACGTCCGACCGGAACTCTCTAATAACTAAAGTTCCTTGGGTGAATAATGTAAGCTCACTACACCGGTATGTTTTAGCGCTTTCATAGCGAGTTAACTGACAGATATAAGTAAGAACTTTACACTACTTTATATTAGAAATGGCAGCAGTGGAGGATGAATGTCACATAACAAGAAGATAGAGGGAAAAAAATAAGTTTATCGACTACGGTGTCTACACGGACTACAAAGACGAACGCGCTCAAATTTTCAGGACTTATGCAGATCCAAAATACAGATCAGCAGGTGCCAGAAAGTAAGAAAAGTTGCTTTTGCATAATATTGCGAAACAAAACGCCAGATGATATGTCTTACCTTATACACACACCATAATAATACTCGTATGTAGAAGCACAGTACAATCCATCAAGCGGTGTGGCTTCATAGCTTACCAAAGTCGTACTAAAACATTTTGATAGACTTTTGAGCGCTGTGTGTAATGTTCTATATTTTTATTGGAACATATAACATTTTGTTGTTGTTTACTTGAGTCATATTGCAGTCCACACGTATCTCTTATGTGTGACTGCCATCATATTGCAGTCCACACGTATCTCTTATGTGTGACTGCCATCTACTGGTCACATTTATCATTTCACCAGGCACCAAATAAAATAGCTTGGAGGTCGGTAAGCGCGACCAAAATTATTCCGTACATTGGGCGCACCGGGTTATAAGGCGCACTGTCCATTTTTTAGAAAGTGAAAGGATTTTACGTGCGCCTTATAGTCCAAAATATACTGTATCTCAAAAAAACTGTCTCAGATGCCGTTCTACTCTGAAGTTGAAACCAATACATTCACAGTGCATTTTTACATACTCTAACTGCCTAACACAGGGATGTCCAAAGTGCGGCCCGGTGGCCATTTGCGGCCCACAGGTCATTTTTTAACGGCCCCACGGCCCATTTTAAAATACTATTAAAAAAATTAAAAACATAAAAAGTGGTATGAAAGACCTAACAGGTGAAATGTAACAAGAAAATGTTGCAATGTTTACTCTAATAACACAAAGCTGCCATGCAGGCTGTTTCTTGCTTTAAGAAATAATAATGAATGAAAATCAATGTCATTATGAATTATTGACCTATCCAAGGCTCCAATCACGTCACATTAAATATTGCACTTTGAGATATTTTTTGGGGAAAATGTTGCATATTTTGTGTTTGCCATATAAAAAATTAAGCTGTCTTTTTTTTTTTTTTTTAAAGAAGGGCCTAAAACGAACAAACAAAAAACATAAACAAAAATACAATTTATAATTGACGGATAGATCTGAAGTTGATCTCGAGATTATTGTGTTAAAAGTAAACAGTAAAAAAAATGTTTAATTTATTTTTTAACACTTTAATGAGTAGGACCCTTTTGGTTCCCCAATAATTTTTGTGTGATTTGTTTTTAAGTGTCATCGCTCAAAAAATAATAATGAATTAAAATCAATGGTGTTATGAGTTGTTGACCTTCTTAAGGCTCCAATTATTATATAATCTCAAATATTCCACTTAAAAATGTTATTGGGTGAAAATATTGCATATTTTGTGTTTTTTCCATAAAAAAACAGGGTTTTCTTTGACAAAAAGAGCATACGACTTAAATCTTTAAAAACGTTATATTGACAGACAGACCTAATTTTGATCCATGGATTTAAAACTTGAATAATAATAAAAATAATAATACTGAATAATGACACATTTTTTATATATTTTTTAACAAAACCCTTTGGGGTCCCCGGGATCAAGCCTGAGTGGAGGCCTTAATGTATATTTTTTATACATATATTGTATTGGTTTTTAAAATAAAAAAATATCAAAATGGCCCTCGCTTGCTTTGATTTTTCAGTGTGCGGCCCTCGTGGAAAAAGTTTGGACACCCCACTTGTTAAAATAAGTTAAAAACTTCCAAAGTTAGGATACAAAAACATAAAAACTATCGTAGAATTAATAATGAATTTTGAGGGTTTAACAGCAAAAAATATGGTATGTCGACCAAAATGAAGTGTTTTAAAAATAAAGGCAAAATCATGATATGACCCCTCTAAAACAACATATTTTACTGGTAATTTTATTGTAAATGTATACATGTTATTTAAATGGCTGAATAGTTATTTAGTATTAGAATGATATATCGTACGTAACATTTTCAAAGGCCCAAAGACAAATCTCTCAAGCTTGACCAGTTTTGGCTCTGCCAGCTTGCTATTGCTCGAAAAATCCAAGTGAAAACATCCTGGCTGTGGCAGAGTGGATATTTTTAAACATCCCCCCCGCCCCCGCTGTGTCCCCGGACACACCCCCTCTCAGCGGCGCCATCGCAGTGGGGATAACCCGTGTCACGGAATCACCGCGTCTGCCTCTGTCACACCAACGGCACTTTGTGTATTGACCCACACATTTCATGGCTGGCCTGACCTAAATCCCCGACCGGTGGAAAAGGCTCGGACCAGTGATCTCACTTCATGCTGCATGCTGATTACCTGTCATCATGTATGGCCCTTATTATTCAAAATTAATATGTGAGGAATGCTAATTCTGCAACTGTAGCATTGTATTCCTAAATTGTGCATGGACAAAGATAAGATCTTCTGGAGAAAAGTTCTGTGGTCAGATGAAACAAAAATTGCGCTGTTTGGCCACAATACCCAGCAATATGTTTGGAGGAGAAAAGGTGAGTCCTTTAATCCCAGGAACACCATTCCTACCGCTAAGCATGGTGGTGGTAGTATTATGCTCTGGGCCTGTTTTGCTGCCAATAGAACTGGTGCTTTACAGAGAGTAAATGGGACAATGAAAAAGGAGGGTTACCTCCACATTCTTCAGGACAACCTAAAATCCGGAGGTTGGGTCTTGGGCACAGTTGGGTGTTCCAACAGGACATCATCGGCGGTCACTCGAAGCGAATATGACGATCCTCCTGGTAGGGGGGGTATCCCTTTAGACTTAGACAAACTTTAATGATCCACAAGGGAAATTGTTCCTTTATGGAGGATGCCTGAGCGTGACTTAGTTTAACGTGGGGAGACTGGTGCACAGACAGTCACCACACGATCCTTGACAGATCCGGGTCAGGGTCCAGTGGCATGGAGTCCAAGACGACTGGGGACCATACTTGCCAACCTTGAGAACTCCGAATTCCGGAGATTGGGGAGGTGCAGGGTTTGGTGGTAGCGCGGGGGTGTATCTTGTAGCCCGGAAGAATTAGGGCTACAAGGGATTCTGGGTATTTGTTCTGTTGTGTTTATGTTGTGTTACGGTGCGGATGTTCTCCCGAAATGTGTTTGTCATTCTTGTTTGGTGTGGGTTCACAGTGTGGCGCATATTTGTAACAGTGTTAAAGTTGTTTATACGGTCACCCTCAGGCGCATATATTATGTGACTGGGCCGGCACGCTGTTTGTATGGTGAAAAAGCGGACGCAACGACAGGTTGTAGAGGACAGTGCCATCACGAAAATCGGGAGAAATTCGGGACAGTGGTTGCCCCGGGAGATTTTCGGAAGGGGCACTGAAATTCGGGAGTCTCCCGGAAAAATCGGGAGGGTTGGCAAGTATGCTGGGGACCCTTTTCTGCTGCAGCCTTCATCCGCCTTCCCAGCCGTTGTGGCGCTCCATAGGGTTAGCAATCATCCTCCGCCTGTTCCACCG
Organism: Entelurus aequoreus; assembly: GCF_033978785.1. Lineage (NCBI taxonomy): Eukaryota > Metazoa > Chordata > Actinopteri > Syngnathiformes > Syngnathidae > Entelurus > Entelurus aequoreus. Next base: position 50,697,714 of record NC_084751.1, read on the forward strand.
TTGTGGTCTTGGGTTGTTATTTCCCCATATTTGGGCCCACGTGGAAGTGGGGGTGCCTTCTTCCGCCATCGCAGCCGTTGTGGTAGTTCTTAAATTTACCGTCTTCTGCCTGCTCCGCCGTTGAGGTCTTCACCGTATCCCTGGCTAGGGGGCAGTCAGGTACTAGGCCTTTGCCAAGGGCCACCTGGGGTAACAGTAACAGTAGTAAAGGGGTTAACCTCCTAGTGCCCCAAGACCCCATAGAGTCAGTCTCTGTCTCTGTTTTTTTGTTTTTTGTTTCTCCACTCGGGCTGCGCCCCGGGCTGATGTAACAGTTGGTTGGGGGGCGCATAATAAATGAAAATAATAAATGAAAAATAACAAGAGGGGCCTCCACTGCCGGATGCACTTTAACGTCATGCCCAGGACACAGGACAATGACCACCAAACACATGTCAAAAGTGGTAAAGGAATGTCTAAATCAGGCTAGAATGAAGGTTTTAGAATGGCCTTCCCAAAGTCCTGACTTAAACGTGTGGACAATTCTGAAAGAAAGAAGTCCAGAGTCCTAAGGTCAGCTGACCAACTGCTGTTGGCGGTCCCCAGATACAGGTTAAAGACCAGAGGGGACAGAGCCTTTTTCCGTTGCCGCCCCTAAGCTCCGGAACAGCCTTCCCCTCCACATTAGGTCAGCCCAGAGCCTGGGGGTCTTCAAAACCCTTCTTAAGACCTACCTCTTCTCGCTGGCCTTTAACCTGAGCTGAGTCCGCCCACTAGGCCACCATTTCTAGCCCCCCCCCCAACCCCCCACTTTCGCTTAATTTTTTTTTTTTTTTTTTCAATTTGTCTTACTTTTATTATATTATTATTTTCATTTTGCAATTTTACTTTTTTTATTCAAACTCTTTTACCGTATTGCTTTTGCACTATCTTGTTTAGCTCATTCATTGTTTATGTTCTTTGTTTTTTTTTTTTTGCTCTATGCTTTTTAACCTGTAAAGCACTTTGGTCCAATTTAAAAATTGTTGTAAATGTGCTATATAAATAATTGCCTTGCCTTGCCCATGTTAGAAAACCAACACATTTAGCTGAACTGCACCAATTTTGTCAATAGGAGTGGTCAAAAATTCAAGCAGAAGCTTGTGGATGGCTACCAAAAAGCGCCTTATTGCAGTGAAACTTGCCAAGGGACATGTAAGCAAATATTAACATTGCTGTATGTATACTTTTGACCCAACATTTTCAGTAGACCCATAATAAATTCATAAAAGAACCAAACTTCATGAATGTTTTTTTGTGACCAACAAGTATGTGCTCCAATCACAAAAAAAAAAAGAGTTGTAGAAATGATTGGAAACTCATTATGTTCTTTACAAGTGTATGTCAACTTTTGACCAGGACTTGTATATTGGGATCAAAGACTCATCACAGATGCATTTCTTTGTGTGTGTTCTGCAGGGGCATCTTCTATCAGGGTTACTTCTGTTCTCGGTGTGGAACAGGAGCACACAAAGAGTGTCTGGAAGTGATCACCATCTGCAGGATCAGTACGTCTCTCTTCATACTTTATATCACATTAGAGCACATCGGATAAACCCCACTCGCTTTCCCGATAGCACACGTGACATGTCGAGACAAGACTTGGAAAATATACCCAGATTTTCACTCATCAAAGCTGTGAAACGCTAAAGCACAGGCGTCAAACTCAAAATGTGGCCCGCCACTTTATTTTATTTGGCCCTCGAAAGCCTGGAAATAATATGCATCAATAATGTACAGTAACTTTTCTTAATTAAAGGTATTCTTTCTTTCTATTTTGGGAGAAAAATATATATTTGAACACCTTGCAAATGATGTTAACTTAAATATTGTCTAATTTTGCAAACATATATTATCAAACATTCAAACCGTTTTTTTAAATAGAAATAAATACTAATAATAATGATTTCAAAGCAAGTTATCCATCAAATTGTGTGATGTAAAAGTAGCAATAGATTTCATGGTAAAATGGTGAAATTTACTGAGGTTTTTACAGCATTTTTCTCTAAATGAAAAAAACAGTACTTTTTTAAAAAGTAATACACCAAAAAATCTACAGTTGATTTGTGGTAAAAAAAAAAACGACAACAAAAAAACTGGCAGCTCAGGTGCCAACATTTTACTGTAAAATTGCAGGTTTTTTTATTTACAGTAAAAAAAACTAATGTACATTTTATAGTAAAATTCTGGCAACTGAGCTGCCAGTTTTTTTGTTGTGTTTTTTTTTTTTTTTTTAATTATTTTTTTCCCCCACAAATTCTACTGTAAAATTGCAGTTTTTTTTATTCACAGTAAAAAAAACTAATGTACATTTTACAGTAAAATTCTGGCAACTGAGCTGCCAGTTTTATTTTATTTTTTTAATTGATTTTTTTACCACAAATTTTACTGTAAAATTGCAGTTTTTTTATTCACAGTAAAAAAACAAATGTACATTTTACAGTAAAATTCTGGCAACTGAGCTGCCAGTTTTTTTGTTGTGTTTTTTTTTTTTTCCCACAAATTTTACTGTAAAATTGCAGTTTTTTTTATTCACAGTAAAAAAAACAAATGTGCATTGTACAGTAAAATTCTGGAAACTGAGCTGCCAATTTTTTTGTTGTGTTTTTTTTCCCCCACAAATTTTACTGTAAAATTGCAGTTTTTTTTATTCACAGTGAAAAAACAAATGTACATTTTACAGTAAAATTCTGGCAACTGAGCTGACAGTTTTTTTGTTGTGTTTTTTTTTCCCCACAAATGTTACTGTAAAATTGCAGTTTTTTTTATTCACAGTAAAAAAACAAATGTGCATTTGACAGTAAAATTCTGGAAACTGAGCTGCCAGTTTTTTTTTTTTTTTTTTCCCCCCACAAATTTTACTGTAAAATTGCAGTTTTTTTTATTCACAGTAAAAAAACAAATGTGCATTTTGCAGTAAAATTCTGGAAACTGAGCTGCCATTTTTTTTTGTTTTTTTTTACCCACAAGTTTTACTGTAAAATTGCATTTTTTTTTATTCACAGTAAAATAACAAATGTACATTTTACAGTAAAATTCTGGCAACTGAGCTGCCAGTTTTTTTTGTTTTACCACAAATGTTACTGTAAAATTGCAGTTTTTTTATTCACAGTAAAAAACAAACAAATGTATTTTCTTATTTTTTTTTTACCATAAAAACAGAAGTAATGTTTTTCCATTTACAGTAGACTACACTACATTTTGAGGTGAAATTATTGCAATTTACCATATTTTTATTGACATTTTAGTTCTAAAAAATCTACTAATAAAATGCAAATGAATGTTTTTCGATTTAATAATGATTTCAAAAAGCAAGTAATCCATCAAATTGGGCAATGTAAAAGTAGCAATAGATTTCATGGTAAAATTGTGACATTTACTGTGTTTTTTACAGTATTTTTCATTAAATGAAAAAAAAACAGTACTTTTTTTAACTGTAATAAACTGTGATGCCGTTTTGGCATTTGCAGTAATAGACCGGAAAATCTACAGTTGATTTTGTAGTAAAAAAAAAAAGACAACAAAAAAACTGGCAGCTCTTGCCTAAATTTTACTGTAAAATTGCAGTTTTTGTTTTATTCACAGTAAAAAAACAAATGTACATTTTACAGTAAAATTCTGGCAACTGAGCTGCCAGTTTTTTTGTTGTTTTTAAAAAAAAAAATTATCACAAATTTTACTATACAATGGCAGTTTTTTTAATTCACAGTAAAAAAAAAAAATTACAATTTACAGTAACATTCTGGCAACTGAGCTGCTAGTTTTTTTGTTGTGTTTTTGTTTCCTTACCACAAATTTTACTGTAAAATTGCAGTTTTTTTATTTACAGTAAAAAAACAAATGTACATTTTACAGTAAAATTCTGGCAACTGAGCTGCCAGTTTTTTTGTTGTTTTTTAAAAAAAAATTTATCACAAATTTTACTGTACAATGGCAGTTTTTTTAATTCACAGTAAAAAAAAAAAATACAATTTACAGTAACATTCTGGCAACTGAGCTGCTAGTTTTTTTGTTGTGTTTTTGTTTCCTTACCACAAATTGTACTGTAAAATTGCAGTTTTTTTATTTACAGTAAAAAAAACAAATGTACATTTTACAGTAAAATTCTGGCAACTGAGCTGCCAGTTTTTTTGTTGTTTTTTTAAAAAAAAATTATCACAAATTTTACTGTACAATGGCAGTTTTTTTAATTCACAGTAAAAAAAAAAATTACAATTTACAGTAACATTCTGGCAACTGAGCTGCTAGTTTTTTTGTTGTGTTTTTGTTTCCTTACCACAAATTGTACTGTAAAATTGCAGTTTTTTTATTTACAGTAAAAAAAACAAATGTACATTTTACAGTAAAATTCTGGCAACTGAGCTGCCAGTTTTTTTGTTGTGTTTTTTTTGTTGTTTTTTTTTTTTACCAAAAATGTTACTGTAAAATTGCAGGTTTTTTTAATTCAAAGTAAAAAACAAATGTACATTTTACAGTAAAATTCTGGCAACTGAGCTGCCAGATTTTTTTTGTTGTTGTTTTTTTTACCGCAAATTTTACTGTAAAATTGCAGTTTTTTTTATTCACAGTAAAAAAACAAATGTACATTTTACAGTAAAATTCTGGCAACTGAGCTGCCAGTTTTTTTGTTGTTGTTGTTGTTGTTTTTTACCACAAATTTTACTGTAAAATTGCTTTTTTTTTTATTCCGTAAAAAAACAAATGTACATTTTACAGTAAAATTCTGGCAACTGAGCTGCCAGTTTTTTGTTGTTGTTTTTTTGGTTTTTTTTTTTTACCACAAATTGTACTGTAAAATTGCAGTTTTTTTTATTCACAGTAAAAAAAACACAATGTGCATTTTACAGTAAAATTCTGGCAACTGTGCTGCCAGTTTTTTTGTTGTGTTTTTTTTTTCTTACCACAAATTTTACTGTAAAATTGCAGGTTTTTTTTAATTCGCAGTAAAAAAACAAATGTACATTTTACAGTACAATTCTGGCAACTGAGCTGCCTTTTTGTATTAATATTTTTTTTTTACCATAAAAACACATGTACTGTTTTTCCATTTACAGTAATATACACTACATTTTGAGGTGAAATTATTGCAATTTACTATATTTTTTTGACATTTGAGTTTAAAAAAAAAATCTACTAATAACATGCAAATTAATGTTTTTTTTTGTGCCCAACAAGTGTGTGCTCCAATCACTCTATCACAAAAAAATAAGAGTTGTAGAAATGATTGAAAACTCAAGACAGCCATGACATTATGTTCTTTACAAGTGGATGTATACTTTTGACCACGACTGTAACAATTACTTGAGTGATAGCTCTTATAATAGAACAGCCTTAAGTCGAGGTACTGTACATTAACCCTCATGGTTGATTACATTTTGTTCACTTCCTGTGCAAAATAAAAGGAAGATGTTATAACAAAACATTAAATGAGCTGTTTCTGATTGTCTCAATCTCTCACCTCTCCTTCCAGATCCTCATGACTTGGTGAGTATTATGTGCATTATTAATCATCACCTGGAATCATCCTAATGATGCTCTATTTGCTCCTCGTCTACAGGAACCTGGCATGTCTTCAGGTAATTCTAAATCCTCCATCAGTATGATTGCAGTAACAGTTTATATTTCACAGCACAACACAGCTCTCTACTGCCATCTAGTGGAGATAACTGTTCCCTTCCCCTAACACAACCTTATGAGCTCACATGACCAGATTCTAACCTCCTATTTTCCCTCATATTCATGCATGCATATTTATGTTTACAAGAAAAACCTGACAAAATAAATCCAGCAAAGTGTTTTTGTGAATGCATTATTCTGAAAATGAAAACATGACTGCATGTTGTGTGTGCAGGTCCCAAGATGGTAGCAGTGAGAAACTACCACGGCACACCCACGCCCCCAGGAAAGATGCCGCTCTCCTTTCAAACAGGAGACTATATTGAGCTGCTGAAAGGAGACCCTGACACTTCGTGGTGGGAGGTAATAATCATCATTATTAAGTAGCAGCATATACACTGCAAAAACTGAAATCTAAGTAAGATGAAATATCTCAAATAAGGGTGATATTTGCTTATTTTCTGTCTGATAAGATCATTCTTCTCACTAAGCAGATTTTAAGTTAGAGTGTTTTACTTGTTTTAAGTGTTTTAAATGATCTCAGTAAGATATTACAGCTTGTTGCTGAGATTTGATGAGCTATATTGAGTAAAACATGCTTGAAACTAGAATATCAACTGTTGCAAAGCTGTGTCATCAACACTCACAAGTATAAAACTACTTTTTTAAAAGTAATCATTTCTTATTTCAAGCATGAAAAAAAAAAATCATGATTTTGACACAATTGTGTCTCATTAAAACAGATGACAGCCAAATGGACTTTGCAGTTTTATTGTCAATGAAACAAGAGAAAACACGTACTCATATAGTAGTACAGTTGGCACAGTACAGTAAACTGACAGTTAATATTTAAACATTTAACATTTCAATCTATTTTGAACAGAAATAGTTCATGCATATTCAGATGAATTCTTCAAAATTACAATAAAAAAAAAATTGGCTGTGAGCCGGGCTGTATATATGCGCACTAATTGACTGAAAGAGCACACACTTGGCGCGATGATGTCATGTTATCCATGGAAAAATGCATTTTTAGACAATATGATTTTCCTGAGCGGCTAGGAGACCCCAATTTCACCACCAGGGGGGCAAATTCTCTATTAGATGCAACGGTTTTCCGTATTGGGACCATGATTTATGTCATCACTTGTTCACTGGTCCTCATATGGAAGCTACTTTTCCTTGTTGATGTCTCAAGAAGGGTAGCAATACAACAACACACACACACACACACACACACACACACACACACACACACACACACACACACACACACACACACACACACACACACAGACACACACACACACACACACACACACACACACACACATTCTTGTATTTGTTACTTTCTTGAGACCTCTGAAAAATGCCTTCCTCTTAAGGACCACCCTTTCTAGATATATAAAGAGTTGTATTTACAACATTAATAATATATACATACTATGCAAATATAAAAAAGGCAAGCTTTTAGTTAAAAAAATAATTGCTGAATTTTTGGTTTCTAATTGGTTTTTAATCTTCATTATTTACTTCAAGTTATTACAATATGTCTCTATATACAAATGTATTAATTTTTTTTAAATTAATTTTGGGGCACATTTCAAGTTCTTACACACACTTGTTATTTCATATGTTGGCCAGAGGGGGAGCACTTCAAATTTTTTTCACACACACTTGTTATTTCATATGTTGACCAAAGGGGGAGCAGTTTTAAAACCGACACACAGTCAATTTGAAAAATCCCTCCTTTTTGGGACCACCCTCATTTTGATAGACTTCACCACCAGGGGGTGCAAATGAGACATTCTCTATTAGATGCAATGGTTTTCCGTATTGGGACCATGATTTATGTCATCACTTGTTCACACCTCCTCATATGGAAGCTACTTTTCCTTGTTGATGTCTCAAGAAGGGTAGAAATACAAGAACTCACACACGCACACACAACACACACACACACACATTCTTGTATTTGTTACTTTCTTGAGACCTCTGAAAAATGCCTACCTCTTAAGGACCACCTTTTCTAGATATATAAAGATTTGTATTTACAACATTAATAATATATACATACTATGCAAATATAAAAAAGGTAAGCTTTTCGTTAAAAAAATAATTGCTGAATTTTTGGGTTTTAATTGGTTTTTAAACTTCATTATTTACTTCAAGTTATTACAATATGTCTCTATATACAAATTTATTTATTTTTTTTAAATTAATTTTGGGGCACATTTCAAGTTCTTACACACACTTGTTATTACATATGTTGGCCAGAGGGGGAGCACTTCAATTTTTTACACACACTTGTTATTTTATATGTTGACCAGAAGGGGGAGCACTTTTAAAACCGACACACAGTCAATTTGAAAATCCCTCCGTTTTGGGACCACCCTAATTTTGATAGATTTCACCACCAGGGGGTGCAAATGAGACATTCTCTATTAGATGCAATGGTTTTCCGTATTGGGACCATGATTTATGTCATCACTTGTTCACACCTCCTCATATGGAAGCTACTTTTCCTTGTTGAAGTCTCAAGAAGGGTAGAAATACAATAACACACATTCTTGTATTTATTACCTTCTTGAGACCTCTGAAAAATGCCTACCTCTTTAGGACCACCCTTTCTAGATATATAAAGATTTGTATTTACAACATTAATAATATATACGTACTATGGAAATATAAAAAAGGTAAGCTTTTTGTAAAAAAAAAAAAGTTGAATTTTTGGTTTGTAATTGGTTTTTAATCTTCATAATTTACTTCAACTTATTACAATATGTCTCTATATACAAATGCATTTAGGTCATTTTGGGGCACATTTCAATTTCTTACACACACTTGTTATTACATATATTGGCCAGAGGGGGAGCACTTCAATTTTTTTTTTTCCACACACACTTGTTATTTCATATGTTGACCAGAGGGGGAGCACTTTTAAGTTAAAGTTAAAGTACCAATGATTGTCACACACACACACTAGGTGTGGTGAAATTTGTCCTCTGCATTTGACCCATCACCCTTGATCACCCTCTGGGATGTGAGGGGAGCAGTGGGCAGCAGCGGTGCCGCGCCCGGGAATAATTTTTGGTGATTTAACCCCCAATTCCAACCCTCGATGCTGAGTGCCAAGCAGGGAGGTAACGGGTCCCATTTTTTATAGTCTTTGGTATGACTCGGCCGGGGTTTGAACTCACAACCTACCCATCTCCCTTTTTGGGACCACCCTCATTTTGATAGATTTCACCACCAGGGGGTGCAAATGAGACAATTCCCTATTAGATGCAATGGTTTTCCGTATTGGGACCATGATTTCGGTCCTAACTTGTCCTCATATGGAAGGTAATTTTCCTTGCTGATATCTCAAGAAGGGTAGAAATACAAGAACTCACACACGTACACACACACACACACACACACACACACACACACACACACACACACACACACACACACACACACACACACACACACACACACACACACACACACACACACACACACACACACACACACACACACACACACACACACACACACACACACACACACACACACACACACACACACACACACACACTCGTAAATGGTCCTTACTCAAAACATTAAGACAGCAATATTTGTCTTTCAGGGAAGGTTAATACAAACACAAAAAAGTGGCTTCTTCCCCAGTTCCTGCGTTAAACCTTACCTAGACCCAAAGGTAAGTCAGCCATGCCCAGCAACTCTTATTTTGTTCAAATCAAAATGACCAATGTGGGTTTGTGTTCTGTTTGTGACAGCCTTTCCAGTCATTATCCAGCCGGCAGTCATCGAGGGATGCAGACTACTACGGATATCCTTGGTAGGACCCTTGACTTTCTTTGTTTAGTCTAGACCTGGGCAAATTGAGGCCCAGGGGCCAAGTGCGGCCCGTTAAGCTTTTCAATCTGACCCACCGGACATTCCCAAACATTTTTTGGGGATCTTTAAGATGGAAACTGTAGCTGCTATTATGATGTGCAGTGATGTCTTCAAATGACCGTGAGTCTTGAACTATACCAAGTATTTCAATGGTTGGAGTCTGGGCTTTTGCATGATATGCTAGTTACTATATGGTAATCTAATTAGTTACTATGGTAATCTGAGTCACAGTAGCTCAGACGAGGCACCAAGCAGTGTGGGTGGGGAGCGTTTCCAGGGAGTGTTTCCAGAGCGGCCAGCCTGAAATGCGGGTGTCAGGGACAGACGCGGAAGGAGATTTTTACAACAAAGTTCTAAGGCTTAGTGATACATCAGATGTATCAGACTGTAGGTGGGTTTCTTTTATCCTTCACGTTCATATTTTGCTGTGTTTGTTGCATTTTTGTTGCTTGATTGTAAAATATGTCAATCGAGAGGGGGTGTGACATTCATATTTTGTCAATATTCAGTGTTTTATCGTTCATAGAAAAAAGTAAAATTTCATTCTGTTTTTTAAGGCGATCTGTCATGACGTTTTCAGCATTCAATTAGATATTATTGTGAGGTTTTGTATTAGTGTTCCTAAAAATACATATACCGGCCCGCAGACACATTTTTTTCTCAAAATGTCCCCCCCTGTGTCAAAATAATTGCTCAGGCCTGCTTTAGTCAGTGCTTCTCAATTATTTTCTGTTGCGTCCCCCTAAAAAAAATCTATGTGAATTCTAAACAAAATAAACACATAACAATTTGTTCTGTCGGATTTCGCAAAGTAAAAATGTTCGTCGACACTGTTTTATTATTGTATTGTCTGTCGAAACACTTCAAGGAGGATAGGAATTCCAATCGATCACAGTTTGTTTATAGAGTCACATCATTATTTGTGGGTCATTATTTGGTAGAAAAAATATATAAATAAATAAAACAAAAAGGGACAAGTGGTAGAAAATGGATGAAAAAAATAATAAAATAAAAATGGATGGATGGAAAATTAAAAAAAAAAAAAATTACCAAAAAAATAAAAATTACAAAAAAAATATATATATATATATATTTTAATTTTTTTAAATTTTTTAATTTTATTATATATATGTATACATACATACATATATATATATATATATATATATATATATATATATATATATATATATATATATATATATATATATATATATATATATATATATATATATATATATTAGGGCTGCAACTAACGATTAATTTGATAATCGATTAATCTGTCGATTATTACTTTGATGAAATCGATTAATAATCCGATAAAAGAGACAAACTACATTTCTATCCTTTCCAGCATTTTATTTAAAAAAAAACAGCATACTGGCACCATACTTGTTTCTCAGCTGTTTGTAAATGTTGCAGTTTAAAAAAAAAATACAATTAAAAAAAAAATAATAATGAAAAAAAAAAAAAAGCCTCTGCGCATGCGCATAACATAGATCCAACGAATCGATGATTAAATTAATCGGCAACTATTTTCATAATCGTTTTTTAATCGATTTAATCGATTAGTTGTTGCAGCCCTAATATATGTATATATATATATATATATATATATATATATATATATATATATATATATATATATATATATATATATATATATATATATATATATATATATATATATATATATATATATATATATATATATATATATATATATATATATACTACCGTTCAAAAGTTTGGGGTCACATTGAAATGTCCTTATTTTTGAAGGAAAAGCACTGTACTTTTCAATGAAGGTAACTTTAAACTAGTCTTAACTTTAACGAAATACACTCCATACATTGCTAATGTGGTAAATGACTATTCTAGCTGCAAATGTCTGGTTTTTGGTGCAATATCTACATAGGTGTATAGAGGCCCATTTCCAGCAACTATCACTCCAGTGTTCTAATGGTACAATGTGTTTGCTCATTGGCTCAGAAGGCTAATTGATGATTAGAAAACCCTTGTGCAATCATGTTCACACATCTGAAAACAGTTTAGCTCGTTACAGAAGCTACAAAACGGACCTCTCTTTGAGCAGATTGAGTTTCTGGAGCATCACATTTGTGGGGTCAATTAAACGCTCCAAATGGCCAGAAAAAGAGAACTTTCATCTGAAACTCGACAGTCTATTCTTGTTCTTAGAAAGGAAGGCTATTCCACAAAATTGATATATATGTATATGTATATATATATATATATATATATATATATATATATATATATATATATATATATATATATATATATATATATATATATATATATATATATATATATATATACGCCTTGACCTTAAAAAGTAAAAATTTGAGGCCTGCTTGTGGAATACCTGATGCAGCCCAGCCCCACCCAGACTTAGCCCCCAGCAGCCTCCCCCAGGTAAATTGATTTTCAGACCCCCCGTTTACATAGTTTGCATCCTGCTGGAAAAATATGGCGTTGCGCGTCCATGCGCTCACTCAAATCCCCATGACGACACACGCACATAATAACCACCGCCTGGATTAATATTTCATATTTCAAGCGTTATCTTTTTCACGGATTTCATTGATATTCACAAGTACAACTCCGTGTTTCATTATTTTCCCGCAGCCAAAAAAAAGGTGTCGATGCAAAATCCGCCTCATTAGTAAACGAATCACCTGAACCCGCTTTCATTCACGACGCACTCGCGTGTCTCCTTCAAAAGCATAGGAAAACTCTAAAGTGCTAACGTACAATAGGCCCTCACTGCGGTTATGTGGGGTTAAGGAGCCGCCATGGCCATTCCACCAAATTATTACCTATCCGCATTCATACCCCGCTCCTGTTTTATAGGTTTGCAGGGAACATGGAGCGCCAGCAGGCTGACAACCTCTTAAAATCCCACAGTAGCGGGACCTACCTCATCAGAGAGAGGACGGCTGAAGCGGAGAGGTTCGCCATCAGCATCAAGTGAGTTTTCTGGCTTTCGTGAGGAGAGAGTCTCAGTTAACTCCTTGTGCAATGTTCATATTGTTGTTACTCAGCCAGCGTTTGTGGGTCTGATGGACCCGTTGCATTTTGTGGCTTTTAATGCCTCACAATCAGACACTTTTATGTTAAAATACTGAACAGATGTTTACCATATCCCAATAAACATCTGTTTTTCTTTTGTGTTTCTGCATCTGCGGTTCCCACTCAAGGTTGTAACATTGTTTGGTCAACACTGTCTGCTCTCATTTTCTCGCACAATTGACCCTCTGATGTTCTGTGTACCTACACTCTGTCCTCCTCCTGTCTAGGCCTGCTGTGTGTGTGTGTGTGTGGTGCACAGAACATCAATTTCCACACTTCTATTAGCCCCGGGTCCAGTGGACCCGAACATCTTATATGTAATATACATGTGTAGGGGGGGTGTATGGTGTGTGGTCATTAAATATGTATTCTGATATATGTTCTTCACAGAAAATGAGCCAAAGTCAGTGAGTCTCAGTTTGAAAAATGTATTAATTGTATCATTTTTCTTTTAATAAAAAATGAAAACGGGTCCCACAGACCCGAACACCACACAAGGGTGTTAAAACAGATGTTTACCTTCCATCCCAATAAACATCTGTTCAGTATTTTAAACATACAAGTGTTTGATTGTGAGGCATTAAAAGCCACAAAATGCAACGGGTCCATCAGACCCACAAACGCTGGCTGAGTAACAACAATATGAACGTTGCACGGAAAATTTCTCTGCCAGTTTCTGCATCCCACAGGGGTTCTTCTTTTGTGTTTCTGCACCTGCGGTTCCCACACAAGGTTGCAACATTGTTTGTCAACACTGTCTGCTCTCATTTTCTCGCACATTTGACCCTCTGATGTTCTGTGTACCTACACTGCAAAAACTGAAATCTAAGTAAGATGAAATATCTCAAATAAGGGTGATATTTGCTTATTTTCTGTCTGATAAGATCATTCTTCTCACTAAGCAAATTTTATGTTAGAGTGTTTTACTTGTTTTAAGGGTTTTGGTCCTAAATGATCTCAGTAAGATATTACAGCTTGTTGCTGAGATTTGATGAGCTATATTGAGTAAAACATGCTTGAAACTAGAATATCAACTGTAGCAAAGCTGTGTCATCAACACTCACAAGTATAAAACTACTTTTTTAAAGTAATCATTCAAGCATGAAAAAAATAATCATGATGCCGAGCGCATATCATTATGTCAAGATAATGGCACCACCTTTTACTTAATTTAAGAATATTTTTCAACGTATTGAGCAAAAAGGTCTAATTTTTTTTTCTACCAAGAAAAGTGCACTTGTTATTAGTGAGAATATACTTATTTTAAGGTATTTTTGGGTTCATTAAGGTTAGCTAATTTTACTTGTTTTGGAAAGTCTTGACAAGCCAAATTTTCTTGTTCTATTGGCAGATAATTTTGCTTACCGTATTTCCTTGAAATGCTTTATAGTATTCGCCTGCCTAGAATTACAGCCCGGTCAAACTCGTTACGCAAAAAAATTAGCGCATGCTTGGCACTTCCGCCGGGTCAAATATGAGTCATTAAATGACTCCCGCCTCCTGGTGGTAGAAGGCGCTAGTGATCCTTCTTGCGACTACCAGTACTGCAGGAGACCGGTACTGCAGAAGAAGACAACAAACAGCAAGCATGAGCAGCGATCGTTTGCTTGCACTTTTACCATGGAGGATTACATATCTAAAACAAAACCGTTTTCTAAAATGGACTTTCAATCGAAGCAGGAGGTAATAATTAAAGGAATATCTCCAGAGACTTTTAAAACTGAAGAAAGATAAGGAAGACTGCCTTTGATCAGAAGCAGCTGCACATGGACTCATTTACAAGTAAAGGTAAGACCATAATAACGTTTTTTTTTTTTTATTAAATGTGCTTTTCATGATAAGGTAAGCGCCGGAGTGAGAAGAGGTTTTAAAATAATTAGCGCATGCTTGCCCATCCTGCATGGTTTTGGTAACCGCAGGAGTGAGAAGAGGTTTTTAAATTAATTAGCGCCCCTGCGGCTATTCAAGGAAATACAGTAGTTTAAATAAAATACCCCTAATTTTAAATTTTTTTTTTCTTGTTTTTGAACACTGACTTTTTGCAGTGTACACTCTGTCCTCCTCCTGTCTAGGCCTGTTGTGTGTGTGTGTGTGTGTGTGTGTGTGTGTGTGTGTGTGTGTGTGTGTGGTACACAGAACATCAATTTCCACACTTCTATTAGCCCCGGGTCCAGTGGACCCAGACATCTTATATGTAATAGAAATGTGTATGGTGTGTGGTCATTAAATATGTATTCTGGTATATGTTCTTCACAGAAAATGAGCCAAAGTCAGTGAGTCTCAGTTTTAAAAATGAATTAATTGTATCATTTTTCTTTTAATAAAAAATAAAAAACGAGTCCCACAGACCCGAACACCACACAAGGGTGTTAAAATGTTTTTTTACAAACAACTGCTTGAGAAATAGAAACTCTTGAAGGATGTATTGGCTCCACCTTGTGGTTGCACCTAATAGTTGATAAACATGGAAGAAGCACTACAGGAGAGGAATAGACTAGACTAGGGGTCGGCAACCCAAAACGTTGAAAGAGCCATATTGGACCAAAAATACAAAAAACAAATCTGTCTGGAGCCGCAAAAAATGAAAAGTCTTATATAAGTGTTATAATGAAGACAACACATTATGTAAGTGTCTATATTAGCTATAATAGCCTAATATCAAAATGACTATGTGTCGCAGGCTGAAGCAAATCTTTGTTGACAGAAATCATGAAATGTAATATTTATTCTACACATTTTTACAACATTAGAAACCATCAGTAAATCAGAGACTACTCAGAAGGTGAGATAACTGGCTTTTAACGGCCAAAGGTATAGATGTGTGTGTCCAAGTTAAAGGAAACGGCAGTCTGTCTTCTTTTAATGGATTTATTACAATCTTTGGCATGCTAGGTAATGTTTGCTGTGGTCTGGAACAACATGGCACACAAACAACTATCTGAAATGCAGCCAATATTACGTACAGATAATGTGCCATGAGACAAGCAAATATAAATTAAATACAAAGAGGATAAAAGTAAAGGATTTTAAATGAGCTCAAATATACCTACAAACGAGGCATAACGATGCAATATGTACATACAGCTAGCCTAAATAGCACGTTAGCATTGATTAGCTTGCTCTCACGCACTGACCAAATATGCCTGATTAGCACTCCAACAAGTCAATGACATCAACAAAGCTCACCTTTGTGCATAAACACGCACAGCATAAAACGTTTGGTGGACAAAATGAGACAAAGAAGAAGTGGAAGATTTTACATGTTAACAAACTGTTGCGCCACAGTCCACACATACATATATAATTAAATGTATGTGTATATATGTAAATGAAAAATACAAAATAATATATATATATATATATATGTATGTTTATATGCTTTATTTATATATATAAATTTAAAAAAAAAAAAAATATATATATGAATTATTAATTTTTTTAATTTACATATATACACATACATTTACTGATATATATATATATATATATATATATATATATATATATATATATATATATATATATATATATATATATATATATATATATATATATATATATATATATATATATATATATATATATATATATATATATATATATATATATGTGTATATGTATATATAAATATACACACACATACATTTATTTATATATGTATGTGTATATATATATTGTTTTCTTTATTTGCTACGATACACTCAAGCATGCTTAGCGGTTAGCATAGCCTCTTGTCTCCTCTCATTTTCTCTCGTTCGGTGTGTCGCACGCTTTAGCTATTTCTCCATTCCTCCAGTGATAATGATATTTGAAAGGAATATAGTTTATTCTCTGCCAAGGAGGCCACGATTAGTAACTCATAAAAGAGGCTCCCCTTTATTTTCATGACTATTTACATTGTCGATTGTCACTAAGGGCATCATAACTATGAATGAAGGTGAAATAACTGAAAACATGATTTATACTCGAGTTTCTTCAAAATAGCCACCCTGTGCTCCGGTTACTTTTTCGCACACTCTTGGCATTCTCTCGATGAGCTTCAAGAGGTAGTCACCTGAAATGGATTTCACTTCACAGGTGTCATCGTTTTGATGCCTTCAGTGACAATCTACAATGTAAATAGTCATGAAAATAAAGAAAACGCATTGAATGAGAAGGTATGTCCAAACATTTTTGGCCTGTACTATATATATATATATATATATATATATATATATATATATATATATATATACATATATATACATACAGTATATATTTATATATAGAGAGGTATACAATAAATACACACATAAAAGTATAGGAATCATTTTGACAAGTGTTTTGCCTCACAGATTCAATGACGAAGTCAAACACATCAAAGTGGTGGAGAAAGACAGCTGGATCCACATCACCGAGGCCAAGAAGTTTGAGAGCCTTTTGGTAAAACGGCGTACATCAAAAGACACAAAGAAGCTCACATCACAATCAAATAGTCATGGACTTGTGCTTTGTGGTCTCTCCGACAGGAGCTGGTGGAATATTATCAGTCCCATTCGCTCAAAGAAAGCTTCAAGCTGCTCGATACCACATTGCGATACCCCTACAAATCGAGGGAACGCTCGCTAACGAGGGCCAGCCCACGCTCGCCGGGTGAGTAGGCACTCTCACAAAGTACAAACCCCGTTTCCATATGAGTTGGGGAATTGTGTTAGATGTAAATATAAACGGAATACAATGATTTGCAAATCATTTTCAACCCATATTCAGTTGAATATGCTACAAAGACAACATATTTGATGTTCAAACTGATAAACTTTTTTTTTTTTTTTTGCAAATAATCATTAACTATAGAATTTGATGCCAGCAACACGTGACAAAGAAGTCGGGAAAGGTGGCAATAAATACTGATAAAGTTGAGGAATGCTCATCAAACACTTATTTGGAACATCCCAATGGTGAGCAGGCTAATTGGGAACAGGTGGGTGCCATGATTGGGTATAAAAGTAGATTCCATAAAATGCTCAGTCATTCACAAACAAGGATGGGGCGAGGGTCACCACTTTGTCAACAAATGCCTGAGCAAATTGTTGAACAGTTTAAGAAAAACCTTTCTCAACCAGCTATTGCAAGGAATTTAGGGATTTCACCATCTACGCTCCGTAATATCATCAAGAGAATCTGGAGAAATCACTGCACGTAAGCGGCTAAGCCCGTGACCTTCGATCCCTCAGGCGGTACTGCATCAACAAGCGACATCAGTGTGTAAAGGATATCACCACATGGGCTCAGGAACACTTCAGAAACCAACTGCCAGTAACCACAGTTGGTCGCTACATCTGTAAGTGCAAGTTAAAAACTCTCCTATGCAAGGCGAAAACCGTTTATCAACAACACCCAGAAACGCCGTCGGCTTCGCTGGGCCTGAGCTCATCTAAGATGGACTGATACAAAGTGGAAAAGTGTTCTGTGGTCTGACGAGTCCACATTTCAAATTGTTTTTGGAAACTGTGGACGTCGTGTCCTGCGGACCAAAGAGGAAAAGAACCATCCGGATTGTTATAGGCGCAAAGTTGAAAAGCCAGCATGTGTGATGGTATGGGGGTGTATTAGTGCCCAATACATGGGTAACTTACACATCTGTGAAGGCGCCATTAATGCTGAAAGGTACATACACGCAACTTTACCATGGACGCCCCTGCTTATTTCAGCAAGACAATGCCAAACCACGTGTTACATCAACGTGGCTTCATAGTAAAAGAGTGCGGGTACTAGACTGGCCTGCCTGTAGTCCAGACCTGTCTCCCATTGAAAATGTGTGGCGCATTATGAAGCCTAAAATAGCACAAGGGAGACCCCCGGACTGTTGAACAACTTAAGCTGTACATCAAGCAAGAATGGGAAAGAATTCCACCTGAGAAGCTTCAAAAATGTGTCTCCTCAGTTCCCAAACGTTTACTGAGTGTTGTTAAAAGGAAAGGCCATGTAACACAGTGGTGAACATGCCCTTTCCCAACTACTTTGGCACGTGTTGCAGCCATGAAATTGTAAGTTAATTATTATTTGTTCGGATCGTCTTTGCTCCACAGTAAGTCTTTGCTGTCGTCCAGCATTCTGTTTTTGTTGACTTTGTAGCCAGTTCAAAACTACCTGTATTATTATGTTACCTTTATTAGTAGCAACCCTAATCCCACAATTACACAACAAACCCAGCAGCAAGGGAGATATTGGAGATCTTTATTTTTATTTTTATTATCATTCATCATGCTTTGGTTGATGAATTAAACAAACAACTACACGGAGAAGATGACGACTGCTGTCTCTTGTAAATTGTTTGAAGGTATGCAACGGTATTGTTTACACATTAGCTAAATATTTTAGCCTAACGTTAGCATTATAACAGTTAAAAAAAACCAAAAAAAAACCACACACACACATTCAAGATTATTGACAGTAACAAAAACAAAACATGGCACTGAAGATTGAGGATAAGCGCCACTTTTGAGGCGTGAACTCTGGAGAATAACTAAAGTTAACGCCATATAGAAAAAAATATAAAACATTTAAAAATATATGTCAAAATAAAACTAATAAATTAATGAATGAATAGACAGAAAATAGCGAGAATAATACTAGTAATTATAGCAAAAAAGCTTTTTTTGGAATATCAATGGTCTCTTTTTGTCATTTGTTTCACTGAAAGTGATAAGATTCTAAAATCACATTCTCTTCTGCTAAAATTGGATGGAAAAAAAGAGACAGCAGTACAAACATAGCTCAGGCCGTCCTGAAGGGGGCGCCAAAGATCTCAGGTTGAATTTGAAAGCTTCACTGGCACTGTTTTATTTAAGTGGGTTAATGCATTTAGAAACATATAGTGGCCGCAATTACGCCCCCCCCCCAAAAAAAAAAAAAAAAAAAAAGTGTAGTGAACATGAACGTGTTGTCGAGACACAATGAAACAACATAACAAATTACGCAATAGTGGGGCAGTGCAATCTTTCCTTAGCATCGATTTTATCCTCAAATTAAATATTCCAAATGATTTGACTGTTAAGCGCATCTCTGCCATTGCCATGGCAACCCTACTTGGTAGTCTGCAACACTGAGAGACACACATAAAAAATGGCCATCTATCTCAAGACAATATATTACAACCCTGACAATAACAGCGTTTGTGTTCATTGGATTTTTGTCTCGCAGAGTAATTACACCTGACACATGTTCTGTTTTCTTTCTCAAATTCTTGCAATAATGCTTTAAGGGTTCCAGCTCTACTGTACTCAATTAAAAAACTAAAAACAATTCCCTTCTTGTCTTTGTTCAAAATATAGTAAAGTTTAAAAAAAACAATATACTTATATATATATATATATATATATATATATATATATATATATATATATATATATATATATATATATATATATATATATATATATATATATATATATATATATATATATATATATATATATGTCCTGGGTATGACGTTAATCTACATCCAGGCATGAGATGGGAGGTTGTGTGTGGGGTTAGTGAGTCCCAACTAACGTCTATAAAATGCACACAAAGAACCGTTTGCACCTTCTCTTGTGACTGGCGGGCGGTCAGCGCCATAAAGCTGAGCGGGTCCCTGGGTAATTGGGGCGCGGACAACCAACAGGACAGACTAAGTTCAACAGCCCAGTAAGGCAATTAGTCTAGGAGAAGGATCTCTGATATAAAATACCCCTTCCAACCCGCACCAAGCCAGCGTGGAAGGTGTAGGCTAATAACCAGCATGAAGAGTATGCCAAGAGAGATCGTTCACTATGGCAGAAACATGCTGAGGCTTTCGTCCAGCAGTGGACTGACAACGGCTGCTGCTGCTGATGATGATGATATATATATATATATATATATATGTATATATATATATATATATATATATGTATATATATATATATATATATATATATATATATATATATATATATATATATATATATATATATATATATATCACAAGACTATTTCATCTCTACAGGCCTGTTTCATGAGGGGTTTTCCTCAATCCTCAGGAGATTTTTACCCACACATACATATTACGCTCTACCACGGTATCGAGCACTATTTTTTTGGATAATCTAATTAAGACATATATATATATATATATATATATATATATATATATATATATATATATATATATATATATATATATATATATATATATATATATATATATATATATATATATATATATATATATATATATATATATATATATATATATATATATATACAGTATATATATATATATATATTTTTTGATTATATATATATATATATATATATATATATATATATATATATATATATATATATATATATATATATATATACAAAGGTATAGATGTGTGTGTCCAAGTTAAAGGAAACGGCAGTCTGTCTTCTTTTAATGGATTTATTACAATCTTTGGCATGCTAGGTAATGTTTGCTGTGGTCTGGAACAACATGGCACACAAACAACTATCTGAAATGCAGCCAATATTACATACAGATAATGTGCCATGAGACAAGCAAAATTCAATTAAATACAAAGAGGATAAAAGTAAAGGATTTTAAATGAGCTCAAATATACCTACAAACGAGGCATAACGATGCAATATGTACATACAGCTAGCCTAAATAGCACGTTAGCATTGATTAGTTTGCTCTCACGCACTGACCAAATATGCCTGATTAGCACTCCAACAAGTCAATGACATCAACAAAGCGCACCTTTGTGCATAAACACGCACAGCATAAAACGTTTAATAAATAAGCACAGCATAAAACGTTTGGTGGACAAAATGAGACAAAGAAGAAGTGGAAGATTTTACATGTTAACAAACTGTTGCGCCACAGTCCACACATACATATATAATTAAATGTATGTGTATATATGTAAATGAAAAATACAAAATTATATATATATATATATAATATATATATATATATATATATATATATATATATATATATATATATATATATATATATATATATATATATATATATATATATTCCAATAACAAGGCTTCCTGACTTTAAAAAAATACATGATAATGATATTGGTACATGGGCTTTTTTTTACCTTTCTTTCTGGGGCTTTGCATGGGCTGCAGAACATTTCCACCTTTACGACATGTCCTTGTTTTTCTCCTTTCTTTCCTCCTCTCAGCAGCCACCTGCGCCTCCTACAACTTCTCCTTCCTCAGTCCACAGGGCCTCAACTTCTCTTCCTCGCCAAGCTCGGCTCCCTTTTGGTCAGGTACTCGCTTCCGTACGTTTATCTTGCTTTTTGTCTTGCTTCACGTCACCAATTTTTATTTTTTTTTTGAATCAAAAAGCCCACGCCGACCCCAAGCACACTACGTCTGCTCTGCTTTGTTCGGCTTTTTAATGGGACTCGTTTTCAGTCTTCCCAAGGTCATATTCTTTTATAAATGAAGAGAAGAAAAACGTTTTCCACTTTTGTTAATGAAATCATAGATTATTAGTCTTCTGCATGTATTTAATTAGTTGAGCCACCATCACTCATAAACACATTGCAGTCGTCCCTAGTTTATTGTGGTTCAATGGTACCAGACATAACCGTGTCATAACCAGTCCTTTTTACCATATATGTTGAGTAAAAAGGACCACCGAGACCGAAGAGTACTTGGCCAAGTTTTACTAAAGCTTTAGGAGACCAGCCCTTACAACGCCACCATAGCATTGCCAAGAGAGAGGTCTAAAAGTAAGTCAAAAAGAGTTAACTCTTATAGTGAGAAGGCAGCCCTTTACAGAGGGGGATGTACCTGCTGATAAGAAGAGGGACCGTGTCTTTCACAGAACGGAAATGGCTCAGAACTCCCTTTTGAGGAGTGATTCGTCATGTTTGTGTAAGACACTGGATGCTCGAGGACCAAATATGGACATCAACAACAGATAATAAGGCAACTGAAATATACCGTCCGCACAAACATCTCCAGAGCGGAAAAGTACCAATAGCATGATCACACAATACAATGTTATATAGTAAAACACCAAAGTAGATCAAAAATATATGCATTCTCCACAACATCCACCTGCGAAGTTGGATTATTAGATAATAATTCGACAAATTGTCATTCTTAGGGAAAAACTGTTTGCGACCCTCTAAATACATTTTTAATAATTACATTACTCTAATCATGAAATAAAACCCACAGTCATCTTGACACACTGGAAAAAGCAAAGATAAAAAGACTATATTTTAGGGAAAAAAATTTAAAAACGAGTGAAATTAACTAGCTGCATGGACAGATGATTTTACTTAATAAGACGTCCTAAATTAAGATTTGTATATTTAGAAATTAGCAGGACTATTAACACAGAAATAAGTATTTTATTCTAAAAACAAGCATTATTCAACATGCAATTTTTAAATTAAACATCCTCAGGATGTTGTAGAATCTTTAAACAATATTTTCTATGTGAGGGGAGATCAAAATATTTTATTTAAATGGTTATTTTCACAATTTTTGATTTTTTAAACTAGAATAAACAACATATAGTTACAACACGAGCACACTACATCTGCTCTGCTTTGTTCGGCTTTTTAATGGGACTCGTTTTCAGTCTTCCCAAGGTCATATTCTTTTATAAATGAAGAGGAGAAAAACTGTTTTCACTTTTGATAATGAAATCATAGATTATTAGTCTTCTGCATGTATTTAATTAGTTGAACCACCATCGCCAAGACTATATTTTAGGGGGAAAAACATTTAAACGAGTGAAATTAACTAGCTGCATGGACAGATGATTTTCCTTAATAAGACATCCTAAATTAAGATTTGTATAATTAGAAAATATCAGGACTTTTAACATAGAAATAAGTATTTTATTCTAAAAACAAGCATTATTCAACATGCAATTTTTAAATTAAACATCCTCAGTATGCTGTAGAATCTTTAAACAAGATTTTCTATGTGTGGGGGGAAACCAAAATATCTTATTTGAATAGTTATTTTCTCAATTTTAAAATGTTTAAACTAGAATAAATAACATATCATTACAATACAAGCACACTACATCTGCTTTGTTCGGCTTTTCAATGGGACTCGTTTTCAGTCTTCCCAAGGTTATATTCTTTTATAAATGAAGAGAAGAAAAACGTTTTCCACTTTTGTTAATGAAATCATAGATTATTAGTCTTCTCCATGTATTTAATTAGTTGAACCACCATCGCCAAGACTATATTTTAGGGGGGAAAAAATTTAAACGAGTGAAATTAACTAGCTGCATGGACAGATGATTTTCCTTAATAAGACATCCTAAATTAAGATTTGTATAATTAGAAATTATCAGGACTTTTAACATAGAAATACGTATTTTATTCTAAAAACAAGCATTATTCAACATGCAATTTTTAAATTCAACATCCTCAGGATGTTGTAGAATCTTTAAACAAGATTTTCTATGTGAGGGGAGATCAAAATATTTTATTTAAATGGTTATTTTCACAATTTTTGATTTTTTAAACTAGAATAAACAACATATAATTACAACACAAGCACACTACATCTGCTCTGCTTTGTTCGGCTTTTTAATGGGACTCGTTTTCAGTCTTCCCAAGGTCATATTCTTTTATAAATGAAGAGAAGAAAAACCTTTTTCACTTTTGTTAATGAAATCATAGATTATTAGTCTTCTGCATGTATTTAATTAGTTGAACCACCATCGCCAAGACTATATTTTAGGGGAAAAAATATTTAAACGAGTGAAATTAACTAGCTGCATGGACAGATGATTTTCCTTAATAAGACATCCTAAATTAAGATTTGTATAATTAGAAATTATCAGGACTTTTAACATAGAAATAAGTATTTTATTCTAAAAACAAGCATTATTCATCATGCAATTTTTAAATTAAACATCCTCAGGATGTTGTAGAATCTTTAAACAAGATGTTCTATGTGTGGGGGGAAACCAAAATATCTTATTTAAATAGTTATTTTCTCAATTTTAAAATGTTTAAACTAGAATAAATAACATATCATTACAATACAAGCACACTACATCTGCTCTGCTTTGTTCGGCTTTTCAATGGGACTCTTTTTCAGTCTTCCCAAGGTTATATTCTTTTATAAATGAAGAGAAGAAAAACGTTTTCCACTATTGTTAATGAAATCATAGATTATTAGTCTTCTCCATGCATTTAATTGGTTGAGCCACCATCATTCATAAACACATTACAGTCGTCCCTCGTTTATTGTGGTCAAATGGTACCAGACATAACCGTGATAAACATTGTTGCGCACGACCAGTCTTCTTCTCAGGGAATAAAACACACTGGTCACTCCCAAGTTCTTTTGGATGACATATATGTTGAGTAAAATGACCACCGAGACAGAATAGCACTTGGCCAAGTTTTACTAAAGCTTTAGGAGACCAGCCCTTACAACGCAACCAGAGCATTGCCAAGAGAGAGTGTGCTAAAAGTAAGTCAAAATAAGTTACCTCTTATAGTGAGAAGGCAGCCCCCCCCCCCCCCCCTTTACAGAGAGGGATACACCTGCTGATAAGAAGAGGGACCGTGTCCTTCACAAAAACTCCCTTTTGAGGAGTGATTCATCATGTTTGTGCAAGACACTGGACGCTCGAGGACCAAATATGGACATCAACAACAGATAATAAGGGAACGGAAGCATAGAGGCCGCACAATAATAATCACAATATACAATGTTAACCTAAAGCATCAAAGTATATCCGAAATATATTCATTCTCCACAACATCCACCTGCGAATTTGGATTATTAAATAATAAATCGCATATTGTCTTTGTTAGGAAAAACTTTTCGCGACCTTTTTAATAATTACTTTCAACATGAAATAAAACCCATAGTCATCTTTGCACACTGAAAAAAGACTATTTTAGGAAAAAAAAGGGGGGGACATTGAATGGGACATTCATCCTCCGCTGTTGCCATTTCTAATATAAAGTAGTGTAAAGTTCTTACTTATATATGTCAGTAAACACGCCATGAAAGCGCTAAAACATACCGGTGTAGTGAGTTTACATTATTCACCCAAGGAACATTAGTTATTAGAGAGTTCCGGTCGGACGGTTTTTCACGGGACACATTTTCCGGCGTTGTTGTTGCACTAGGTGTATCATCTCATACAACATAATGTACCCTTTGTCATATGAAGCCCACATTATGTAACCTGATTGTGAACAGTGATACTATTTGTGCTTTTTTGTTTGGTCAAGTTTGTTGCTTGCTGTACATGTTGATAACATCTTCCTTAATAATAAAGAGAATATGTTACGTTTAAAAGAAATGCCTTTTATTATTGTCAACTAGCATAAGAAATGAAAGATAGATATTTATTAAGATGACAAAGAAATAAAAGAAATGAAGATATAAAACATAATATAACGAGAAAAAAAGAGAAATTGAAAAAATAAATGAATATAAAAAATGTGTGGAAAACAGTATACTGAGTTTTTCACATTTTTTTTTACTTATTTGTTTATAATATTTCTCTTTTTTATTACATTAATGTGTTTTATCTTGTATATAATAAAACAAAAAGAGAAATCAAATAAAGAGATAAATCTAAAAAAATGTGGGGAAAACTTAGTATACTGAGTTTTTCCACATTTTTTTTCTCGTTTTTTTGTCATATTTCTCTTTTTTATTATATTATGTGTGCGCACGCAACTTATTCATCAAATTCACAAAATAATAATTGCATCAAAGCGTAATAAAGTTCAATAAAGCGTAATAAAACGTATCAAAGCGTGATTTAAAGCGTATCAAGGCGGTTTCAGAGCGGCATCAAATCGTGAGGAACGGTAACAAAGCGGGAAAGAATTCGTATCAGAGCGTATCAAAGCATAACATTACTTCGGGGATCGGGATATTCGTGGAAAAATTGACAAAAAAGACGGCGTTGGTGTGAACCAGGCCTAACACTTGTGATTTAGGGCTGTATAAATAAACATTGATTGATTGATTGATAATAGAATATAAAAAAAATATAGGCATTTCAATTTTTTCTAAACAACGGAGCCCTAAAAATCGGAAATAAGCAAAAATTGCACTTTAAAAATCAGGATAACTTTCATCCATCCACATCGTTCATTATTAAAATTTAGAGCTGCCCTTTTCATCTTAGCTTTGAATTCGGGTGGCATAATTGGTGGTTAAATAACTATTTTTGTCATAGCCAAGCTGAATATAGTGGCCAGTTTTGCTGTTTTTCTTTAGTTTCTTAAGTTTACCTGTACTTGTTTTTTTTTGCTCACTTTCTGTCTCTCCATCCATCCATCCATCCAGTATTCCATCCATAAAAATTACATACACATCTGTTATGGCCAATTTTTTTTTGTAATGCTATTTTTCCACTGCTAATTATTACCTCATAT
Organism: Entelurus aequoreus; assembly: GCF_033978785.1. NCBI lineage: Eukaryota > Metazoa > Chordata > Actinopteri > Syngnathiformes > Syngnathidae > Entelurus > Entelurus aequoreus. The sequence continues at coordinate 50,724,752 of NC_084751.1, forward strand.
GCTCCGCTTTCCTAAAGCACACTAATTATCATATTTATTAGTCATGAATTCATAATGTGGACATTCAAAGTGTTCATCTAGGAAGGGACTGAGCTCCATGTTCTCTTTCCTTCCTGACAATTTCAGTGTTTACTCCTCGCGTGGTCAGCACAGCGGTGGCCAGGTATAACTTCGCAGCCCGGGACATGAGAGAACTGTCACTACGGGAAGGAGACGTCGTCAAAATCTACAGCAAGATCGGCGGAGACCAGGGCTGGTGGAAGGGCGAGGCGAACGGACGAGTGAGTAAACGTTCGAAGAGTTATTCTTATTATTGTTATCTGTCAATAAAACATGTCGATGTCAGTGCCAGCCATTAGGATGTTTAAACTAGGAGCAGTAGGTAGTGTGTGTACATTATCACAAAACATCGTTATGTGATATGTTTATTTTTAAAGTTTATTTTCACAACTCCATTCCCGGTGTCTCGGACCCGGCTGCTGCTAATAAGCATGGCAGGTGATTGGATGATCAGCCCCAGCTGGGTAATCCATTCACCTGCCAGCTGTGCTTCGAGGCCGGTCCCGCAGACCACGCCCCCCCCCTCCACAAGTATATACCGGTAAAGTCACACGGCAGTAAAACGGCCTATCCAACAAAACAGAGGTCATTGTCATGGACCCACTAGCTACAGAAGCTAGCTCTCCAATCAACTAAACAGACTCAATAACTGCACCGTGACTTGTTGGTGAATTTGAAGAAACTTAAACAATATAAAATAACGTCACTGTAGGTTAATATTATTAACAGACACTTGCAAAGGTGTTAGCATATTATCTAGTGCTAACGTTTACATTACGATAGCACGTACATATATGCATTAAAACGATTTGGTAAGTGTGAATGGTTTTAGTTATATTTTAAAACTTACAAACGTTGCTTGGAGTGATGAATGAAGAATCATTTTGAGCAGGAACACCATGGACAACTGTGCTTCCGTTCTGAAACAGGAAGTGCATTGTCAACCCGCATTACCTGCAGTGAGCGAACCTCGTCCTTAAGATGGCACCATAGCACAAACAATAACACACCTTTTCGGTGTCGCTGTCGGCCTAATATGAAAACTATTTGTTGAATACAAAACATTACGGCCGTTAGCGAAGAAAAATCCATAAAGTAGCCGTATTTTTAATAAACCGCAGGGTTCAAAGCGTTGGAAAAAAGTCGAAAAATACAGTACTATTCTTTCTTGTTTAAGTAAATATCTTGCTTATAGCATGAGATGTAGAGTTAAGTGCAAAACATTTTTCAAACTTGGGGATACATTTTAATTTGTTTAATTGCGAAAAAGGCAAATTCATTGAATATTTAAAATGATAAGCTAAAAATGTAAACAAATAAAAAATAGGGAATATTTTATTTGTTTATATCATTATAAAGAATATAGACGATATAGAACTGTATAAAATAGTCACTATTTTTGTATACATTTAAAAATATATATATTAATCACATATTTTATCAGACAATTTTGAGAGAAACCTTCTAAACTTTACAAAATAGATAACTATCACCACACGTCTTTCAAATTGGTCACCATTGTTTTTATTGTTTTTAATTTCTCAAAACTTTGGAACAATTATAATTCAAATATAAAACAATCATTTAAAAACATAACAACTGCAGTATCTCTTAAAAGTGGAAAAATTGTCCAAAAAGTTGAATATTATAAACTACCAGTTCACGCTCTTATACAAAAGAAATTACTGCAAAAAACTTCCCAATCCTGGTCTTTTTGTCGTATGAAATCCACATTTAAAACACTTCCTTGTGTTCCAGATCATACAGAGCTGCCAGCATTTGGGGGTTTGCAATCCAGTAGAGTTCTTTAATGTTTGGAGTTCAGTTCTGTGCTGTTGAGACTCTCAGGATGAATTGCAGGTTTGCATCTGTGAGACGATTCCTATGCGCTGATTATCAAATTAATATACCTGTCATACCCGTTGGGAACCGGTACTTTTCAAACGGAGTATAGTACCGTTTTGTATTCATTAGTACCGCAATACTATATTAGTACCGGTATACCGTACAACCCTAGGAAGTGATGACAGTTTCAGGTTCAAACACAGATGACATCTATTAGACAAGACAAGAAGCGAGGAATCAGACAGAGACAGGATTCAATTTAGCTCATGAGGAGAGTGCGTCGACCTGCACCCTCGTACGGTGTCGTCCCACGCTCTGACGAAAGGGTTCCACGCCTCCTCCTTTATTTGGGCCTTTTCCGATTTCATAGCTGCAGCTGTTTCCAAGGGGAGGGGGGTCATAAACAGCTGCCGCACTCGGTCATAAACAGTTCAAAGAAAAAGTGCCTGGAGCGGTGTCAGGTCTGCTCCCTCTCTATTTTGTAGATCTCGGGTCATGACAAGGTCTTCCTGTGCCCGTCCAATAGATCAAAGAAACCTCCACGTCGCATCCCATCGCACACAGTGGAGTTTTACAAGCGGTAGGCCTTTTGCTTGATAAGATCAAAGACAGCTTTTGTCTTCTCGCAGGGCAGCCTGAACTCATGGGAACACAAAGTTGTGTGATAACTTATAAACAATTATTCTGACAGACAGCCGGTTGCTTGTGTGTCTCTTTTGTCTCTTCAATGACTGGTAGCAACCCAGAATTATTTCACAAAAGAGGTTAAAACAAGGGAAAAAGAAATCGCAGTCAAACGTTGCAACATTGGACAGTACATCAAATGCATCACGCAATTCAAAGTCTTCTATTTCCCCAGAATTAAAAAAGGCCAAGGTGGCTCAGGCTGCAATAGCACGGGCCGTTGCATTGGAAGAAAATTTTGCAAACTCAAGGAAATACAACTGAAATCAAAGATGGAGAAAATGGAGTTGGATGCAGAACTCGCAGCATCAGCTGCCAAAAGAAAATGTCTTCAAAGTGATGAGGTGCGACAGGAAGCTCCGGATGATGGCATGACTGAGTATAATGACTCCCACCATGAACCCGAAACCAGGGGGAGCAATTTGGAATGTGTGGAATTAGGACCAAAGCCAAAACAACACTTCACCAAAGCATCTCAAGTCTCCACAGACCTCCACTTATGACGGGTACCCAACCACCAGAAAATACACTTCAATTCAAGACCACAACTAAAAAAAACAAGACCGAGACGGCAAATCGTAATCAAGCCGTAACTCATACTGCACAAGATTACTCAGACAGGGTTGTTAAAGGCCTACTAAAATGAAATGTTCTTATTTAAACGGGGATAGCAGATCCATTCTATGTGTCATACTTGATCATTTTGCAATATTGCCATATTTTTGCTGAAAGTATTTAGTAGAGAACATCGACGATAAAGTTCGCAACTTTTGGTCGCTGATAAAAAAAGCCTTGCCTGTACCGGAAGTAGCGTGACATCACAGGTTGTGGAGCTCCTCACATCTGCACATTGTTTACAATCATGGCCACCGGCAGCGAGAGCGATTCGGACCGAGAAAGCGACGATTACCCCATTAATTTGAGCGAGAATGAAAGATTTGTGGATGAGGAAAGTGAGAGTGAAGGATTAGAGGGCAGTGGAAGCGATTCAGATGGGGAAGATGCTGTGAGAGGCGGGTGGGACCTGATATTCAGCTGGGAATGACTAAAACAGTAAATAAACACAAGACATATATATACTCTATTAGCCACAACACAACCAGGCTTATATTTAATATGCCACAAATTAATCCCGCATACCAAACACCTCCCCCCTCCCGTCCATATAACCCACCAATACAACTCAAACACCCGCACAACACACTCAATCCCACAGCCCAAAGTACCGTTCACCTCCGTAAAGTTCATACAGCACATATATTTCCCCAAAGTTACGTACGTGACATGCACATAGCGGCACGCACGGAAGGGCAAGCGATCAAATGTTTGGAAGCCAAAGCTGTACTCACGGTAGCGCGTCTGCTATCCAACTCAAAGTCCTCCTGGTTGTGTTGCTGCAGCCAGCCGCTAATACACCGCTTCCCACCTACAGCTTTCTTCTTTGCAGTCTTCATTGTTCATTAAAGAAATTGCAAAAGATTCACCAACACAGATGTCCAGAATACTGTGGAATTTTGCGATGAAAACAGACGACTTAATAGCTGGCCACAATGCTGTCCCAATATGTCCGCACAATCCGCGACGTCACACGCAAACGTCATCATACCGAGACGTTTTCAGCAGAATATTTCGCGGGAAATTTAAAATTGCACTTTACTAATCTAACCCGGCCGTATTGGCATGTGTTGCAATGTTAAGATTTCATCATTGATATATAAACTATCGGACTGCGTGGTCGGTAGTAGTGGCTTTCAGTAGGCCTTTAATGTTGCCCATGATAACTTGGATGTGGTTATTCAAAGACAGAATCACATAGCAGAACTCATTGTCTCACAACACAACCTTTCAAAATTACCTGGGAGAGAGATTTCTGTGTTTGATGGTAACCCAATGGCATTTTAGTCTTTCATCCAGGCATTTGAACACTTGATTGAAAACAAAACTAAAAATAATTAGGACATATTCTACTATCTCGAGCACTTCACCTCTGGTTTGTCTAGAGATTTTAGTTTGAACATGGTTCGAAGCAGGGTCTATAGTAATTGAAGGCAACCTTTAGGACTGAAATGAAGATTTCTGGAGCTTACCTGGAAACAGCCTTGAACTGGACAGCAATTCAAGCTGTAAATGGGAAAATGCTGCATGCATGTAATGCCAGATTTTCAGTATTTAGAGGAACTTGAGATCCCGACAAACCTTTGAACAATTTCCCTTGTGGATCAGAACAATTTCCCTTGTGGATCATTAAAGTTTGTCGTAGTTTAAAGGCCTACTGAAATTAATTTTTTGTATTTAAACGGGGATAGCAGATCCATTCTATGTGTCATACTTGATCATTTCGCGATATTGCCATATTTTTGCTGAAAGGATTTAGTAGAGAACATCGACGATAAAGTTCGCAACTTTTGGTCGCTGATAAAAAAAAGCCTTGCCTGTACCGGAAGTAGCGTGACGTCACAGGTTGAAAGGCTCCTCACATTTCCCCATTGTTTACACCAGCAGCGAGAGCGATTCGGACCGAAAAAGCGACGATTACCCCATTAATTTGAGCGAGGATGAAAGATTTGTGGATGAGGAACGTGAGAGTGAAGGACTAGAGTGCAGTGCAGGACGTATCTTTTTTCGCTCTGACGGTAACTTAGGTACAAGCTGGCTCATTGGATTCCACACGTTCTCCTTTTTCTATTGTGGATCACGGATTTGTATTTTAAACCACCTCGGATACTATATCCTCTTGAAAATGGGAGTCGAGAACGCGAATTGGACATTCACAGTGACTTTTATCTCCACGACAATACATCGGCGAAGCACTTTAGCTACGGAGCTAACGTGATAGCATCGGGCTTAACTGCAGATAGAAACAAAAGAAATAAACCCCTGACTGGAAGGATAGACAGAAAATCAACAATACTATTAAACCATGGACATGTAACTACACGGTTAATGCTTTCCAGCTTGGCTAAGCTTAACAATGCTGTTGCTAACGATGCCATTGAAGCTAACTTAGCTACGGGACCTCACAGAGCTATGCTAAAAACATTAGCTATCCACCTACGCCGGCCAGCCCTCATCTGCTCATCAACACCCGTGCTCACCTGCGTTCCTGCGATCGACGGAGCACCGAAGGACTTCACCCGATCATCGATGCGGTCGGCGGCTAGCGTCGGATAGCGCGTCTGCTATCCAAGTCAAAGTCCTCCTGGTTGTGTTGCTGCAGCCAGCCGCTAATACACCGATCCCACCTACAGCTTTCTTCTTTGCAGTCTTCATTGTTGATTAAACAAATTGCAAAAGATTCACCAACACAGATGTCCAGAATACTGTGGAATTTTGAGATGAAAACAGAGCTTTTTCGTACTGGATTCAATGGTGTCCGAATACTTCCGTTTAACTATTGACGTCACGCGCATACGTCATCATACATAGACGTTTTCAACCGGAAGTTTAGCGGGAAATTTAAAATTGCACTTTATAAGTTAACCCGGCCGTATTGGCATGTGTTGCAATGTTAAGATTTCATCATTGATGTATAAACTATCAGACTGCGTGGTCGGTAGTAGTGGGTTTTAGTTGGCCTTTAAGGCTAATAGCATCCAAACTACCATACAAGCTCCAGGAAATATGGCGAACAGACGCTTATAGAGACACAACAGAGAACTGGCAGGAGAATCACATCAGCACTTTGTAGAACACATGCTAAGAATCTTTTGGATCCTTTGTTTAGAGACATTTAAGACCAAAAATGATGAGGTATTTCTGATTCTGATTCTGATTCTGATTCTGAAATTGGGGCAGACATTGAACTCCTCATTGGGGCTAAGAATCTTTTGGATCCTTTGTTTAGAGACATTTAAGACCAAAAATGATAAGGTATTTCTGATTCTGATTCTGATTCTGAAATTGGGGCAGACATTGAACTCCTCATTGGGGCTAAGAATCTTTTGGATCCTTTGTTTAGAGACATTTAAGACCAAAAATGATGAGGTATTTCTGATTCTGATTCTGATTCTGATTCTGAAATTGGGGCAGACATTGAACTCCTCATTGGGGCTAAGAATCTTTTGGATCCTTTGTTTAGAGACATTTAAGACCAAAAATGATAAGGTATTTCTGATTCTGATTCTGAAATTGGGGCAGACATTGAACTCCTCATTGGGGCTAAGAATCTTTTGGATCCTTTGTTTAGAGACATTTAAGACCAAAAATGATAAGGTATTTCTGATTCTGATTCTGAAATTGGGGCAGACATTGAACTCCTCATTGGGGCTAAGAATCTTTTGGATCCTTTGTTTAGAGACATTTAAGACCAAAAATGATAAGGTATTTCTGATTCTGATTCTGATTCTGAAATTGGGGCAGACAATGAACTCCTCATTGGGGCTACGAATCTTTTGGATCCTTTGTTTAGAGACATTTAAGACCAAAAATGATAAGGTATTTCTGATTCTGATTCTGAAATTGGGGCAGACATTGAACTCCTCATTGGGGCTAAGAATCTTTTGGATCCTTTGTTTAGAGACATTTAAGACCAACAATGATAAGGTATTTCTGATTCTGATTCTGATTCTGAAATTGGGGCAGACATTGAACTCCTCATTGGGGCTGATGTTCCTCGAGCAATGGGGCCGCGGGACATAATAAACAGTCATAAAAACGGACCATATGCAGTCCAGACCTTACTGGGAATGGGCGGTAACTAGACCACTCAGTGTTGATAGTGCTGCAGAATATGGTGTGCCCATTGCAGTGTCAAGAAACAGCATCTCTGTTGCTGAGTTGAATGAGCTACTTATCTGACAATATAAACTGGATTTCTCTGAGAACATGCGCCATGAGAAAAATGAGATCTAAGTTGAGGATAAACGTTTTATGGAGATTGCTTCCAGCTCAGCATTTCTTAAAGATGGCCACTATCAGCTAAAACTGCCGCACCGGGTTTAGAAGCCAAGGTCATGCTCAATAATACATGATATGGTAAAGGCACCCACACAGCACCTTATGAAAACCTTTAGGAAGAATAAGGCGTATGCTGAGGAATACACTTCCTTTATGGAGGACCTTCTCAAAAGGGGTTATGCAGAAAAAGGTTCCACCTCAGCAGATTCACAGAGAGAACGGACGGGCGTGGTACATCCCGCATCATGGTGTCTACCACAAACGAAAGATCAAACTCAGGGTGGTGTTTGATTGTACATTGTGGAAGTCTCTTTGTGTGGTGGGTTTCCTCCCTGGGACTGACAGAATCTTCGTGAGCCCAAGATACAGGGTTACACAAGTCTTTATTTTCTCTATTTTTTTAATGTCCAGGGCTGTCTCGCCAGCAGCCTACTTTCTCGCTCGTGTGTTGGTTTCTCTCTGCTCTCCCCCCTCCTTATGGCCTCAGACGCTGCTGATAAAGGAGACAGGTGATTAGATAACCAGCCCCAGCTGGGCAATCTACTCACCTGTCAGCTGGGCTTCGAAGCCGGGCCGTACACACTCCCTTCCGCAGGAGGCGCGCCGACCACGCCCCCCTCCACATACATCTTTATTTTTTTTTAAATCTGTGAACACTCTGTGTTTAGAGTGTCCGCCCTGAGATCGGTAGGTCGTGAGTTCAAACCCCGGCCGAGTCATACCAAAGACTATAAAAATGAGACCCATTACCCGAGTTCTGTGTTGGCTCTAGGAACCAACGTGTGGACAACATCCTGTGAGCGTAGGCTGTAATGACTGGAGTCTCTACACATCCTCATCACGCGTCATCGCATCCCGCTTGTCAAAGTTTCTAGATTCTTGATTATAAATCATGCTTCTCATCTGGATATTAGGAGGATTTAGCCATGAATCTACAAGTTGTTCATCTGCGACATTCAATTCCGGACCGGGCTTTCTGCTCCGCCGCTCCCTGACCACCTGAGGGCACCACAGACTGTGGATGCTTTTAAAAATGGCTTAAAAACCCTTCTTTTTAAAAAAGCCTTTTTTTAGATTTATGCGTGCTAGTTCTAGTTTTTATTTGTATTTATTTTTATTATTATCTTTTTTTTTTTTTTTTTAATACACTGTAGCACTTTGAGGTTGTTTGCTCAATCTAAAGTGTTTTTTTTACAAATAAAATGTGTTATTATTATTATTATTATTAATTCATACCCGTAGATGGAGACAAACACACACAACCGAAGACGGTGTCTGCAGGGAGACTTTTCCTTGTTAACCCTTCGTGTGGATCATGATTAACTCTTCATATAAATGGGAAGATATGGACATCCTATCAGTCGTCATCGCAGTGAGAGCAAACATTGTACCGTAAACTATCGTTTTATCCTGTTTGTAGTTTGTATTTGTTTTTTAGCTTAGCAATTCTGCTTCATGAGGCTTAGTGTTTCACGAAAGCTGGATTTGTTTAGCAGAGCTTCTAAAACTTGTAGATCACCCGACTTATGTTCAGGATCAAAAATATATGTTTCTGGATCATCATTTTTCTCAAAGTAATCAATGTTGCCTCTAACTAAGTCTGTATGACTCGATTTGTTGTTGGTGATGAAGGGATCTACGGTTCCGACATGTACGTCAAGCGATGACGTGTCTGGCTAGCTCATTATCCCTCAAAATGGCAGAGATGGATCGGGAAAGTAAACCAATTACAGGAGTTTCAAGGAGCAAGATGTATTATAAAGCCTGAGAACTTTGACCAAGTGGAAAGTGCTGATCTGCATTATTACCGCGATGCCAGTGAGTCCGGTTATAGTACAGGAAACTACCTCAGACTAACAAATCATAAAGGCATAATCTAAACTCCTTCATATTTGGAAAAGCCAGAGCCTCACTTCTCAAACAAATCACCAATCCCAGGCTTGAACTCACTGCAGCAACACTGGCTGTAAAAGTGAATCGGATGCTGGACTTACCACTCTCAAATTCGATCTTCTGGACAGATAGTCCGTCCGTATTGAAACACAGCCACAATCAAAGAGATTTCATACATTTGTACCCAAAATCCAGCTGACAATACCTCGCAAGGGTTGCATGTGGAATCTTTCTTAAGATCGAGATTGGCTGAAAGATCCTGAATAGTAGCTGAGAGACAAAGACATGGCCGAAGGTCACACAACGTCCTGGAGAGATATCAGCAAATGACCCTGAAGTGAAAACGGAGGTTGTACTTAACAGAGTGGGAAAGGTGATCGCAGTCAACAGTGTGATGATTGAAAACCAACATCCGATGTGCACATTATGTATCACTCATCATGGAACTGACTGCAAAATTCTAAGGCCTAGATATTAAAAGTGAAAAGGATACTTTAACTGCTGAGTCAGCTAAGAAAGGATCGGACACGTGTCTTGGGAGACGAAGAATAAAAACTATCAACGGACAAACACAAAACCTATCAACAGACAAACACAAAACCTATCAACGGTGGGTATAGAAGAGGCAGAGAAGGCTATCATTTGTTTTGAACAAAGACGCTACTTCAGCCATGAATTTACTTACCTGGAAAATGCATGTATAGATTCGGCTTTTAATCCTATCGTTATTTCATGGAAATGCATTTAATGACACATTCTGGCTGTGTCTCGCCATGGTCTGTTTCTCACTGTAGGACGAGGACTAGCTACACATGCTACACTACACACTGTTGGGAGGATATGCTAATCACTAGCTAGAAGCTCTTCAATGTAAACAAAGTAGGGCGGATCGACACAAATATTTACAGTAACGATACCAAGTTTAGTATCAGTACCGTATTTTTCGGACTATAAGACGCCCTTAAAATCCTTTCATTTTTCTCAAAACTCGACAGTGCGCCTTATAACCTAATGTACGGGATAATTTTAGTTGTGCTTACCGACCTCGAAGCTATTTTCTTTGGTACATGGGGAAATGATAAGTGTGACCAGTAGATGGCAGTCACACATAAGAGATACGTGTAGACTGCATTACGACGCAAGAAAACCACACCAACGTTTTATATGTTCCATTGATAAGTGTGACCAGCTGTACTAGCAGCTGGTCACACATCAATAGATTTTTGAGTGCTGTGTGTAATGTTCTATATTTTCAATGGAATATATAACATTTTGGTGTTGTTTTACCTGAGTCATGGTGCAGTGTACACGTATCTCTTATGTGTGACTGCCATCTACCGGTCACACTTATCATTACATCATGTACCAAATAAAATAGCTTCGAGGTCGGTAAGCACAACCAAAATTATTCCGTATATTAGGCGCACCGGGTTATAAGGCGCATTGTTGAGAAAATTAAAGGATTTTAATGCGCCTTATAATCCGGTGCGCCTTATGCATGAAAATAGACCTGACTCGACCCGCTCATCGGCAGTGCGCTTTATAATCCGGTGCGCCTTATGGTCCGGGAAAATACGGTCAATGTTTTAACGTCAACATTTTTTGTTGTTCTTTTGCCCTTGTTTATAAACTGGGGGGAATAAGTCACAGCGGAACTTAAAATCAGAGCCATTTTGCTCACGCAACATGTAGGAAAAAGTCGTTGCTTGGCAACAGCTGAAGCAGCGCGGGGTGAAGCCTTGAAGGAAGACGTAAGAGGCTGCTCCACGCCAGCGTGCAGCGATGTGAAAATAATGCAAATGTCCTTCTCATATTCATGCCAGCCCATCAAACGCTTGCATTGTCCGCTTATTTTGTGCGTAAAACCTCTCTGCAAACAAACGTCTGTCATCAGCACCTGCACTGCAAAAACTGATAAATAAGGGTGATATTTGCTTATTTTCGGTCTGATAAGATAATTCATCTCTCTAAGCAGATTTTATGTTAGGGTGTTTTACTTGTTTTACGCGTTTTGGTCCTAGATGATCTCAGTATTACAGCTTGTTGCTGAGATTTGATGACCTATATTGAGTAAAACATGCTTGAAACTAGAATATCAACTGTTGCAAAGCTGTGTCATCAACACTCACAAGTATACAACTACTTTTTGAAAGTAATCATTTCTTATTTCAAGCATGAAAAAAAAAAAAATCATGACTTTGACACAATTGTGTCTCATAATTAAAACGGATGATGGCCAAATGGACTTTGCTGTTTTATTTTCAATGAAACAATAGAACACACGTACTCATATAGTAGTACAGTTGGCACAGTACAGTAAACTGACAGTTAATATTTAAACATTTAACATTTCTAACAATTTTGAACAGAAATAGTTCATGCACATTCAGATTAATTCTTCAAAATTACAATTAAAAATGTTTTGGCCGGGGGCCTGGCTGTATATATGCACTCTAATTGACTGAAAGAGCACACACTTGGCGTGATGATGTCATGTTATCGATGGAAAAATGCATTTTTAGACAATATGATTTGCCTGAGAGGCTAGGAGACCCCGAGAGTAACAAGCGCTTGCCTCGTTGCCTTTCCATTAAGAACAATAAATTAGTTTTTAGTATAAGTTTGCTGGTTTCAAGAAATGTAATCATTATGTCAAGATAATGGCACTAGCATTTACTTCATTTAAGAATATTTTTCAACATATTGAGCAAAAAGGTCCATATGTTATTAGTGAGAATATACTTATTTTAAGGTATTTTGGGTTCATTGAAGTTAGCTAATTAGGGACCAAGTCCCTTTGGGACAGAGGACCCTATTGTATTTCTAGCGTTTTATTATTATTTATTAATTTATTCTTTATTATTATACCGCTGCCACTTTGAGCTGTAATTTGACCCCCTTAACATGCTTCAAAACTCACCAAATTGGACACACACATCAGGACTGGCGAAAATTGCGATTTAATCAAAAAACCAAACCCCAAAACTCAAAATTGCATTCCAGCGCGCCCTAGGAAGAAAACACAGACAAAACTGCCTGTAACTCGCAGTAGGAATGTCGTAGAGACATGAAACAAAAACCTCTATGTAGGTCTCACTTAGACCTAGATTTCACACACTGACAACCCCCGGCAAAAATCAACAGGAAGTTTGCAATTCCCCCTTCAAAACAAAAGTTGAGTAAAAACAGTCACCTTTTTTCAAACATTATCTCCTCTGAGCGCGTTTGTCGTGTCGGCTTCAAATTAGCACCCTTCTGATTAAAAGTTGATGAAAGACTTTTAATTACTGCTCCGGTTTGGATTTTATGAGCCCTCAAAGTCGGTCCCGTCCATCGCTGCTTGCAGCATTAATTATTTATTCTTTATTATTATACCGCCGCCTCTTTGAGCTGTAATTTGACCTCCTTAACATGCTTCAAAACTCATCAAATTGGACACACACATCAGGACTGGCAAAAATTGCGATCTAATAAAAAAAACAACAACCCAAAACTCAAAATTGCGCTCTAGCGCCCCCTAGGAAGAAAACACAGACAAAACTGCCTGTAACTCGCAGTAGGAATGTCGTAGAGACATGAAACAAAAACCTCTATGTAGGTCTCACTTAGACCTAGATTTCATACACTGACAACCCCCAGCAAAAATCAACAGGAAGTTTGCAATTCCCCCTTCAAAACAAAAGTTGAGTAAAGACAGTCACCTTTTTTCAAACATTATCTCCTCTGAGCGCGTTTGTCGTGTCGGCTTCAAATTAACGCAGGAGAGAGATTGAACCCTTCTGATTAAAAGTTGATGAAAGAGTTTTAAGTACTGCTCCGGTTTGGATTTTATGAGCCCTCAAAGTTGGTGCCGTCCATCGCTGCTTGCAGCTTTAATTTTTAGGGTTCGCAGGTACCCTGTATAAAGGACTCCCACAGGGAGGTACAGGTACAAAGGAACCTATTGTTATTGTAAGGTTTTATTATTCTTTCTTTATTCTTCCGCAGATTTGCGCACTACTTTGCCCCTCTTAACATGCTTCAAAACTTAAACTTAAATTTTTTACACACATAAAAAAACGCGAAAAAAACTCTTTAATAAAAAAAACAAACCCCAAAAATCAAAACTGCGCTCTAGCGCCCCCTAGGAAGTAAACTGCCTCTAACTCCCATTGGGAAGGTTGTAGAGACATGAAACAAAAACCTCTATGTAGGTCTCACTTAGACCTACTTTTCATAATTTAACATCCTCGGGCAAAAATCAACAGGAAGTTGGCGAATCCCCCTTCAAGACAAACATTTACTAAAAACACTCATTTTTGCCTCTTTGAGCTGTAATTTCACCCCTTAAAATACTTCAAAAGTCACCAAACTTTTCACACACATCGGGACTGGTGGAAATTGTGATCAAAAAAAAAAAAACGAACCCCAAATAAAACAGAGACAAAACTGCTCCTCAGAGGAAAACTCAGACAAAACTGCTTGTAACTTCCGGTAGGAACGTCTTAGAGACATGAAACAAATACCTCTATGTAGGTCTCACCTAGACCTACATTTCATAGATTGACATCCTTCAGCAAAAATCAACAGGAAGTTTGCAATCCCTCCTTCAAAACAACATTTTTGTTAAAACCGGTCACCAAACATCAAACATTATCTCCTCTGAGCGCGAGGAGAGAGATTGAACCCTTCTGATTAAAAGTTGACGACGGCGTTTTGATACGTGCTATCGTTTTGATTTTACGAGCTTTCAAACAACCACTGTGCAGCGGCACCTAGGAAAAAAACCCAGACAACACTTCCTCTAACTCCCAGTACGAATAGCGTAGAGACATGAAACAAAAACCTCTATGTAGGTCTGACTTAGAGCTAGATTTCATACACTGACATCCTTCAGCAACAGGAAGTTGGCAATCACCCCTTCAAAACAAAAGTTTCATAAAAACACTCATTTTTGCCTCTTTGAGCTGTAATTTGACCGCCTTAAAATACTTCAAAACTCACCAAACTTTTTACACACATCAGGACTGGCGGAAATTGCGATTTAATTAGGACTAGCACCTGCCAAAGATGCGGACCCGACCAACGCTGCTTGCAGCTTTAATTTGACTTGTTTTGGAAAGTCTCGAAAAGCCAAATGTTCTTGTTCTATTGGCAGATAATTTTGCTTAGTTCAAATAAAATACCCCTCATTTTTGTATTTTTTTTTCTTGTTTTTGAACACTGACTTTTTGTGTGTGATGTTGTCAATAAAACACCCTTTTTTTGTGTGTCTTTTTTCAGATTGGATGGTTTCCCTCGACCTACGTGGACGAAGAAGGAGTCCAGTAAAGATGTCAAAACAAAACAAAAAGTCAGGAACCATCAGTCTGCTGATTCTCGGAGAAAAACTCCGCACTCTGCAGGAAACATTTTTTTTGTTGATGCCGGATCGCGAGCGCCTTTCCCATTCCTTTTGCTTGTGTTCGACTTTTTTCAAGCACTCCCCCGTTTCGTTCGTGTACAGCCGAGAGGGGAAAACGTGGCTTGCTGTTTGATCTGCAAAGGCTTAGACAAAAAGAAAAACAGCTTTACGTGGAGGAAAAGGAAAGGAAAAAAAAAATGTCCTTGCGGACCTCTGCGAGGTGGAATAAATGTACAGTATAGATAATTTATTGAATAGATATTATTACCATGACTGTTGTTATTGTGCGGATTTTAGCAACGAAAAAAAAAAGAATCTGCAGAGAAACGAAAATAAGGGAAAAAAAAAATAAATAAAGACGGCTGCTCTTTTTTTTTTTTTTTTCACCAGGTTGACAGATTTTTTTGCCTTAGTTGTCATGGCGATGCCTTGTGGGCTGACTCCGGTGGAGGGAATAGACTTTTGTGGCCCTGGCTCGGCTCCTCACGTATGCATGTGTCCGGGTGCGGCCCACACAAACACAAACAAACACACACAAATTGTACAGTTCGGTGCCTTCTGAGAGAACGCTGAGTGGAACCTCCGCAAGCAGCCGGTTTAAAGAACGTTGATGGACGTTCCTCAAAACAAAACGGAGCATTCGTGCACATGCAACAAAGCGTCGGCGGACTTGAATGCAACACGGTGAAGTTGACAACAAGCAGCCATGTCGTGCCAAAGGAAACAAAACTTCACACTTTTTGGCCTGCATGAACTTTCATTTCTTCGTATTTTGCCTTATTTGATTAGGGTCTTTTCTGAGGGTTTTTTTTTTTCTCCACCTCTTTGGTGATGTGACCACTTCACTGCCATTAGGAGAAGTGTGTGCACACACACTCGCACGACAGTTGAGGGGGTGTGAAGTCAGTGCCAATTTACCTCCAGTGACTACTGAGCATACTTCAGGGGTGTCCATTGTAGCCCTGCAGATCATTTTTTATTGGCCCTTAACCCTGTGATGCATGAAATATGACAACCTACTATCTAATCGATACTACTATGATTACGTCAACATTTTTTAACATCACAAAATCTACTTTCGTTTTTTTTAAATTCATATTGTCAGGTTCAAACACTGACGACATTTATTAAACAAGACAAGAAGCAAAGAATTAAGCAGAGACAGAATTCAATTTGGTTCAATTTGAGGAGAGACGCCTGGACACTGTACCTTTTGCACAGTGTCTCAGCACACTCTGAGCAGCTCATTTTTATTGGCCCTTATCAACCCTGTGATGCATGAAATATGACGACCTAATTCAGGACATAGGCGCCGATCTGCCGATCAATCAATCTTTAAAATGATTTTTGAATAACCAATTCTGTTGTTAATTTAGTGGTGAGTTTGGTCCGTTTTACATAATAAAAAACTCATAAATCATATAGTTTAGGATTAACAAAGCCTAATCAAGTCTTCATTGTGCCCGACAACAAACTAATGACACAATCATCTTGACTTTCAACACACTGCACAACAGTGAATGAAGGCATACTTAGTCACACCAAGAGTGGCAGTGTGAACAATGCCAACACTGTCATAAACATGTGCCATATAGTGAAACCGCACTAATCAACAACGACAAACACATTTTGGAAGAATATTTGCAAACAACACAACATAAACACCACAGGATGAATTCCCAGAATTCCCTGCAGCATCTACACCTAACATCCACTGTGATGATACCGCGTACAATAGCGTATCTAATCCATACTACTATGATTACGTCAACATTTTTTAACATCACAAAATTATTTTCTTTCGGTTTTTTAAAATTCATATTGTCAGGTTCAAACACTGACGACATTTATTAAACAAGACAAGAAGCAAAGAATTAAACAGAGACAGAATTCAATTTGGCTCAATTTGAGGAGAGACGCCTGGACACTGTACCCTTGCACAGTGTCTAAGCGAGCTCTGAGCAGCTCATTTTTATTGGCCCTTATCAACCCTGTGATGCATGAAATATGACGACCTAATTCAGGACATAGGCGCCGATCTGCCTATCAATCAACATTTAAAACTATTTTTGAATAACCAATTTTGTTGTTGATAATTTAGTGGCGAGTTTGGTCCGTTTTACATAATAAAAAACTCATAAATCATATAGTTTAGGATTAACAAAGCCTAATCAAGTCTTCATTGTGCCCGACAACAAACTAATGACACAATCATCTTGACTTTGAACACACTGCACAACAGTGAATGAAGGGCATACTTAGTCACACCAAGAGTGGCAGTATGAACAATGCCAACACTGTCATAAACATGTGCCATATAGTGAAACCGCACTAAACAACAACGACAAACACATTTTCGAATAATATTTGCACCGCAACACAACATAAACACCACAGGATGAATTCCCAGAATTCCCTGCAGCATCTACACCTAACATCCACTGTGGTGATACCGCGTACAATAGCGTATCTAGTCGATACTACTATGATTACGTCAACATTTTTTAACATCACAAAGTTATTCTTTCGGTTTTTTAAAATTCATATTGTCAGGTTCAAACACTGACGGCATCTATTAAACAAGACAAGAAGCAAATAATTAAACAGACACAGAATTCAATTTGGCTCAATTTGAGGAGAGACGCCTGGACACTGTACCCTTGCACAGTGTCTCAGCGAGCTCTGGCGAAATATTGTACGTCTCCTCTTTATTTGGACTTTCCCTGATTACATGGCAACAGCTGTTTCTAAGGGAGGGGGGCCGTAAACAGCCGTTGCCTTTGGTTACAGAACAGTTCAAAGAAAAGGTCGTAAAACAGTTCAAACAAGCGGTGCCTGGATGGGAGTCTGGTTCTGCTTCCTCTTCGCTTTTGTAGTTCTTGGGTTAAGACAATATCTTTCTGTTGATTGCAATACATGAAAGAAACAGAACACCTTCATGTTGCTTCCCCCCCTACAAAGTGGAGTTTTACAAGCCTTCTTCTTGGTAGGTTCAAAGGCATGTTTTGGCTTCTCGCCGGGAACTCATTGAAACACAAAGTTTTTTGTGATAACTTAGATACAATTATTCTAACACATATTATGTTTATAAAGTCAGGGAATACGTCCCTGGACACACGAGGACTTTGAATATGACCAATGTACGATCCTGTAACTACTTGGTATCGGATTGTGGTATCATCCAAAACTAATGTAAAGTATCAAAGAAGAGAAGAATAAGTGATTATTACATTTTAACAGAAGTGCAGATAGAACATGTTGAAACAGAAAATAAGCAGATATTAACAGTAAATGAACAAGTAGATTAATAATACATTTTTTACAGTTTGTCCCTCATAATGTTGACAAAAACATATGTTACTGCATACGTCAGCAGACTAATTAGGAGCCTTTGTTTGTTTACTTACTACTAAAAAGACAAGTTGTCTAGTACGTTCACTGTTTTATTAAAGGACTGAATTACAATAATAAACATATGTTTAATGTACCCTAAGATTTTTTTGTTCCAATAAAGCCAATAATGACATTTTTTGTGGTCCCCTTAATTTAGGAAAGTACCGAAAAGTACTCAAATACTTTTGGTACCAGTACCAAAATATTGGTATCGGGACAGCACTAATACACCCACTGGCAGAAATGGAGATCGGCGCCTATGCTTCAGGAAATGCTGTCTAGTCATGAAAAATAAAAAATAAAATAAGTAGTTGATAAAATGTCCACTGGGGTGGACAAAATGCCTTAAAGCAGGGTTGTCAAACTTATTTTCATTGAGGGCCTCGTTGTAGTTATAGTTTGTAACAACGAATGCTATACGAATTTGCCTCTGCATTTGATTATTACATACAGTACAGGCCAAAAGTTTGGACTCACCTTCTCATTCAATGCGTTTTCCTTATTTTCACGACTATTTACATTGTAGATTGTCACTGAAGGCATCACAACTATGACACCTGGGAAGTGACAACCATTTCAGGTGACGACCCCTTGAAGCTCATGGAGAGAATGCCAAGAGTGTGCAAAGCAGTAATCAGAGCAAAAGGTGGCTATTTGGAAGAAACTCCAATATAAAACATGTTTTCAATGTCAATCAATCAATCAATGTTTATTTATATAGCCCTAAATCACAAGTGTCTCAAAGGGCTGTACAAGCCACAACGACATCCTCGGTACAGAGCCCACATACGGGCAAGGAAAAACTCACCCCAGTGGGACGTCGGTGAATGACTATGAGAAACCTTGGAGAGGACCGCATATGTGGGTAACCCCCCCCCTCTAGGGGAGACCGAAAGCAACGGATGTCGAGTGGGTCTGACATAACATTGTGAAAGTCCAGTCCACAGTGGATCCAACACATCAGCGGGAGTCCAGTCCACAGCGGGGCCAACAGGAAACCATCCCGAGCGGAGACGAGTCAGCAGCGCAGAGATGTCCCCAACCGATGCACAGGCTAGTGGTCCACCCGGGGTCCCGACTCTGGACAGCCAGCACTTCATCCATGGCCACCGGACCTATGCAACTCCCCCTCCCAAGGGACGGGGGAGAAGAGGAGAGAAGAAAAGAAACGGCAGATCAACTGGTCTAAAAAAAGGGGGGTCTATTTAAAGGCTAGATTATACAAATGAGTTTTAAGATGGGACTTAAATGCTTCTACTGAGGTAGCATCTCTAACTGTTACCGGGAGGGCATTCCAGAGTACTAGAGCCCGAATAGAAAACGCTCTATAGCCCGCAGACTTTTTTTTGGGTCTGGGAATCACTAATAAGCCGGAGTTCTTTGAACGCAGATTTCTTGTCGGGACATATGGTACAATACAATCAGCAAGATAGGCTGGAGCTAAACCGTGTAGTATTTTATACTACAGCCAGCACTTCATCCATGGCCACCGGACCTATGCAACTCCCCCTCGCAAGGGACAGGGGAGAAGAGGAGAGAAGAAAAGAAACGGCAGATCAACTGGTCTAAAAAAGGGGGGTCTATTTAAAGGCTAGATTATACAAATGAGTTTTAAGATGGGACTTAAATGCTTTCAGTTATTTCACCTTTTTTTTTGTTAAGTCCATAACTCCACATGTGTTCAATTCATAGTTTTGATGCCTTCAGGGACAACCAAATAGTCGTGAAAATAAAGCATTGAATGAAAAGGTGTGTCCAAACTTTTGGCCTGTACTGTATGATTGCATAGCATAAACAAAATAAAAATGGACACCTGTGTTCTACGTCATGACTATTGGAGAAATCCGTTTTTTGAAAAGCTGTCCACTGTAGGGACGACTACTGAATGCATCACAGGGTTCATGACAGACGTTGTTAGATATGACACTCATTTGCCTTGTCGTCGATAACTCAAAGCTAAGATGTGGACCTTTTTGTTCCGAAGTCTAAGCATATATTGATTGGTTTCAGCATCTTTACCGCACAAAGTGCCCCCCCCTCAATTGTCCCTACATATCTACATGGATCTATATCCAGTCGAGGTTACTGTGGTTCGTCCGTTATACGGTGCTTAATACCGGGGTAGAGCGGAATATACGTTAGGTCAGGAAAAAACACAGAGGTTAATTCATCCCGACAAGCCTGTTTTGCCGTTTTCCCTGCTCTTCAGGGGATACCCTGAAGAGCAGGGAAACCTGTAGGGATGAAATAGCCTCTGTATTGTTTCCTGATTTAACGTATAGATCTACAGTCGTGGTCAAAAGTGTGCATACACCTGTAAAGAACATCATGTCATGGCTGTCTTGAGTTTCCAATCATTTCTACAACTCTTATTTTTTGGTGATTGGAGCACATACTTGTTGGTCACAAAAAACAGTCATGAAGTTTGTTTCTTTTTATGAATTTTTTATGGGTCTACTGAAAATGTGAGAAAATCTGCTGGGTCCTTTGGCAAGTTTCACTGCAATAAGGCGCTTTTGGTAGCCATCCACAAGCTTCTGGTTGAATTTTTGACCACTCCTCTCGACAAAATTGGTGCAGTTCAGCTAAATGTGTTGGTTTTCCGACATGGACTTGTTTCTTCAGCATTGTCCACACGTTGAAGTCGGGACTTTGGGAAAGGCCATTCTAAAACCTTCATTCTAGCCTGATTCAGTCATTCCTTTACCACTTTTGACGTGTGTTTGGGGTCATTGTCCTGTTGGAACACCCAACTGCGCCCAAGACCCAACCTCCGGGCTGATGATTTTAGCTTGTCCTGAAGAATTTGGAGGTAATCCTCCTTTTTTCATTGTCCCATTTACTCTCTGTAAAGCACCAGTTCCATTGGCAGCAAAACAGACCCAGAGCATAATACTTCTAACCCTAACTCTAACCCTACTTCTAACCCTAACCCCAACCACAACCCCAACCATAACCATAACCCTAACCCCGGCTTAATTTGACCCAACACGGGGAACCTTACCTGGCCCGGACACGCCTAACTGCGCCCAAGACCCAACCATGACTGATGATTTTCGGTTGTCCTGACGAATTTGGAGGTTATCCTCCTTTTTCATTGTCCCATTTACTATCTGTAAAGCACCAGTTGTATTGGCAGCAAAACAGACCCAGAGCATAATACGTCTAAACCTAACCCTACTTCTAACCCCAACCCCAACCCTAACCCTAATCCCGGCTTAATTTGACCCAACACGGGGAACCTTACCTGGCCCGGACACGCCTAACTGCGCCCAAGACCCAACCATGACTGATGATTTTCGGTTGTCCTGACGAATTTGGAGGTAATCCTCCTTTTTCATTGTCCCATTTACTCTCTGTAAAGCACCAGTTCCATTGGCGGCAAAACAGGCCCAGAGCATAATACTTCTAACCCTAACTCTAACCCTACTTCTAACCCTAACCCCAACCATAACCCTAACCCTAACCCCGGCTTAATTTGACCCAACACGGGGAACCTTACCTGGCCCGGACACGCCTAACTGCGCCCAAGACCCAACCTCCGGGCTGATGATTTTCGGTTGTCCTGAAGAATTTGGAGGTAATCCTCCTTTTTCATTGTCCCATTTACTCTCTGTAAAGCACCAGTTCTATTGGCAGCAAAACAGGCCCAGAGCATAATACTTCTAACCCCAACCCTAACCCTACTTCTATCCCTAACCCCAACCCCAACCCCAACCCTAACCCTAACCACGGCTTAATTTGACCCAACACGGGGAACCTTACCTGGCCCGGACACGTCCAACTGCGCCCAAGACCCAACCTCCGGGCTGATGATTTTCGGTTGTCCTGAAGAATTTGGAGGTAATCCTCCTTTTTCATTGTCCCATTTACTCTCTGTAAAGCACCAATTTTATTGGCAGCAAAACAGGCCCAGAGCATAATACTTCTGACCCTAACCCTAACCCTACTTCTAACCCCAACCACAACCCCAACCATAACCATAACCCTAACCCCGGCTTAATTTGACCCAACACGGGGAACCTTACCTGGCCCAGACACGCCTAACTGCGCCCAAGACCCAACCTCCGGGCTGATGATTTTAGCTTGTCCTGAAGAATTTGGAGGTAATCCTCCTTTTTTCATTGTCCCATTTACTCTCTGTAAAGCACCAGTTCCATTGGCAGCAAAACAGGCCCAGAGCATAATACTTCTAACCCTAACCCTAACCCTACTTCTAACCCTAACCCCAACCCCAACCCTAACCCTAACCCCGGCTTAATTTGACCCAACATGGGGAACCTTACCTGGCTCGGACATGCCCAACTGCGCCCAAGACCCAACCTCCGGGCTGATGATTTTCGGTTGTCCTGAAGAATTTGGAGGTAATCCTCCTTTTTCATTGTCCCATTTACTATCTGTAAAGCACCAGTTCTATTGGCAGCAAAACAGACCCAGAGCATAATACTTCTAACCCTAACTCTAACCCTAAACCCTAACCCTAATCGTATCCCTAACCCTAACCTTAGCGCATAATACTACCACCACCATGCTTGATGGTAGGTATGGTGTTCCTGGGATTAAAGGCCTCACCTTTTCTCTTCCAAACATATTGCTGGGTATTGTGGCCAAACAGCTCTGCGCACAGAACTTTCCTCCAGAGGGTCTTATCTTTGTCCATGTGGTGTCGATTTTTTGACCACGACTATATATCCATGTAGATATGTCACTGGCATTCATATTTATTCACTGCTGTCTTCATTACCAACATGGATGTACCACATGGTTTTTATACTTCCACCCGGTCGCACTTTCTGGTATTTCTCGATGGTTTCACTCGGCCACCTGCCGCGGGGGTCTTCAGAACGACCTCATTTGTCTCCCACCTACACAAGTGTCTGTTTAGAACTTTATTATTAAGGAAAAGGAAAAAACAGTTTTTGACATGAAATGTGAGTATGCATCAATCATGAAGTTATTAAAGGTTTTAATTTCAGTGCTCGGCGGACCACTGAGGATGTTTCGCTTCTCAACTTTTGACTGTGTTGTGTCGCAAAAGACCCAGTCGGACAATACCAAGTTGTGGCTGTTAAAGTAGCGGACGACAACAACGACCCCATTGCATGTCGCTATTTATATTTCAACTCCTGTCTGTACATCCTGGAAGAAAAACACGTACTTCATCATGTACATTTTTTTTTGAATGGTCGAATATTTCCAAATGAGGTCTATCATGAAATAAATATTTCTCTTTTTCTTTAGATTTCAGCATTTTTTTGTTGTTGTTGTTGTTTTATATGATGTGTTCCTGTGACTATCACTTACTTTAACAGCGCACATTTTTTTGGACACGCTAATAATGCGCACGTCTGTCCATTCCGTAGTGTGGTACTGCTTTCACGTACTGTTGATCCACATGCTTGATTGCCATAGATGTTTTTGTCATGTAATCTGTGATACCGTATTTCCTTGAATTGCCGCCGGGGATATAGTATGCGCATGCCTAGAATTACTGCCGGGTCAAACTCGTTTTTGCAAAATAATTAGCGCATGCTTAGCATTACCGCCGGCTCAGGATTAACTCTTTGTTTCGCAAAATATTATTTTTATTAGCGCATGTCTAGAATTTACGCCGGGTCAAACTTGTTTCGCAAAATAATTAGCATATGCCTAGAATTTCTGCCGGGTCAAACTCGTTACGTCACAAGTGACACTTCACCGGTCATCATTTTCAAAATGGAGGAGGCTGATTTCAACAATTTGAAATCGCATAAAGGGAAGAAGATTAAAAGCTATTCAGTAGGATTTAAGGTCCAAGCTATTGAATATGCTAAAAAGAACAGTAAGCAGCTATGTTTTATTAATATACCGTAGCTGCGTGTGTCAAATATGAGTCATTAAATGACTCCCGCCTCCTGGTGGTAGAGGGCGCTAGTGATCCTTCTTGTGACTACTCGGCTGCAGAAGAAGTGACAACAAGCAGCAAGAGTGAGCAGCGATCGTTTATGTTTTCCTCTCGCCTGAACTTTTAACATGGAGGATTACATATCTAAAATAAAACTGTTTTTTAAACTGGACTTTCAATCGAAGCAGGAGGTAATAATTAAAGGAAGGTCTCCATCGAGACAGAGACTTTTAAAACTGAAGAAAGATAAGGAAGACTTCTATAAACAAGTTATCGATGCTTTTGTTCAGAAGCAGCTGCGCATGGACTTCATTTATAAGTAAAGGTAAGACCATAATAACGTTTTTTTTTAAATTAAATGTGCCTTTCATGATGGTATCCTTACATCACACTCAAAGCGCAGGCCTAAATTTACCGCATGCCTTTGGTAAGTACCGGAGTGAGAAGAGGTTTTAAAATAATTAGCGCATGCTTACCTATCCCGCATGCCTTTGGTAAGCGCCGGAGTGAGAATAAATAAATAAATGATAAATGGGTTGTACTTGTATAGCGCTTTTCTACCTTCAGGGTACTCAAAGCGCTTTGACAGTATTTCCACATTTACCCATTCACACACACATTCACACACTGATGAAGAGGTTTTAAATTAATTACCGCCCCGGCGCCAATTCAAGGAAATACGGTATTCTATCTAGATAAATGCTAGTACATTAGTTGAGCAATATGGAGCGGAACATTTTCTGACAGGTCCATATGTTGTGCATAACATGTTCTGGTTGATAGTGCTCGATTACAACATGTTTCGCAGGCTGAATATTACACTTTATTACTCATTAGAGAAGGTGCAAACATTGTCATATAGCGATATGAATACCATTAACTTGTGCAACAGGAATGTACAGAATATCAGAAGCATTTATTCAGGTGGAAATATCACAGATTACATTACCAAACATCTTTGACATCCAAACCATGATCGTAACAATCCACTTTCTGTCATTTTTAATTCACAAAACTGGTATCTAAACATGGACGTGTTGCCCCTCTCCTCTGAATGCAAGTGCTCCTACAGCAGGAATACAAATGTGTGTTTATGTCCTTTTGGGTTGCAACGTTTTGTTTTGTTATGTTTTTAACATCCTGTCCAGCCACTCAGGCAAATCATATTGTTGATGGAGAAGCCCATATCTGCTGTTTAGAATTGCTTGACAAA
Organism: Entelurus aequoreus; assembly: GCF_033978785.1. Taxonomy (NCBI): domain Eukaryota; kingdom Metazoa; phylum Chordata; class Actinopteri; order Syngnathiformes; family Syngnathidae; genus Entelurus; species Entelurus aequoreus. The sequence continues at coordinate 50,750,003 of NC_084751.1, forward strand.
AGAGAAGTATGTGATACTTCTCTTGTTGCCTTATTTGTATTAGACTTTATTAAATGGATTTATCTTGTGTTAGGCGCAGCCAGAACGAAATAGGAGGGGATAAAAAGAAGAAGAAAAAGAAGACAGAGGGGGCAATTATGGGGACAAGACAGAGATAGACAACAACAACAACAACAGAACAGAACAGAGCAAGTACGAAATATACAAATATAATACCAAAAATTATATTTTTTAGTGCAAAATAACAGTTTTAACATCATTACAACATAAAATTATAAACCTTCTGTAGAGGATGCCCTCTAGTGGGTTCTGCAGACCACCACACACTGCTAGGAGAGCCCGGATCAGTGTTACAATACTGTTTTATTTGCATAAATTAGTGCAGGGTCGTTTCGTGTCCGTGTCTCTGTCCAGCTCCAACGTGTCTCCTTCCGGCTGCTGCTAATAATGGCGACAGGTGATTAGATAACAAAGCCCACCTGGGCCATCTACGCACCTGTCGCTGTCTTCGAGGCCGGTCCTGGCACACCCCGTTCCGCGGCAGGCCCGCAGGCCACGCCCCCCTCCGCACCTTCCTAAATCAACTCCCAACAGAGATTTGAACCCGGTACCTCTGCCTTTTAAGACAAGCACTAACGTTGTGGGAGATTCCTTTTAGAGACAGAGCAGGAAGTGGCTAGAAATATGTTTGCAGTAAAATGTCACATTAATATATACACTGATTTTTTTAACGGGCGATACACACACGGGTCTTTTTTGACCCTCGGGCGGTGCTGTAGCGGGGGGAACCTGCCTGCAGTTCACTTGTTACTGATGAGTCACAAGGCAGCAAATATGGACAAAGGAATGTTGTCTATCTTATGGAAATTTAATATGAAAAGACTATTTTCCGCTGTGAGAAGAGGCGACATCCCTGCAGCAAACGCCTGCTGCGCACGTCTAATGAGATGGGTGGTGCTTCACTTCCGTGTTCATATTACGGTTAAGGTGCAGTGAAGATTAGATTTAGATTGTTACTGTGACTGATTTAGTAAGTAAGATGACATAAAAGGTCAACAGAAATGAAAGACGATTGGCAGGAAGTCAAAAGGAGACTTTTTTTTATTGCACACAGTCGATCCAACATCAAAACATGTCAAGACACTTTCTCAAACCAATCAATTTTCCGGCTTCGAAATAAAAGCGCTACGCAAAACATATATTATATTATATTACGACCATGCTTTGTCACTAGGGATGGGCACCGGATCCGGTACTTTTTTGGCACCGACCGAAACCAGCCGGTACTACCGGGCACCGGTTCACGTAAGATCCAGTGATGCTATGTTTCGGTGCCTGGGTTGCGTGTGACGTCACGTCTGTTTGAATTAGCACTTGCGAGTGGTGAGTACTTGTTAGCACTTGAGAGGACAACGGGCGATTTCAAACATGCTCTTAGTAATCTTGCAACCTATTAAAGGCCTACTGAAGTGAGATTTTCTCATTTAAACGGGGATAGCAGGTCCATTCTATGTGTCATACTTGATCATTTCGCGATATTGCCATATTTTTGCTGAAAGGATTTAGTAGAGAACATCGAAAAGTTCGCAACTTCGTAAGTTCGCTGATAAAAAAGCCTTGCCTGTACCGGAAGTAGCGTGACGTCACAGGTTGTGGAGCGTCTCACATCTGCACATTGTTTACAATCATGGCCACAAGCAGCCAGAGCGATTCGGACCGAGAAAGCGACGATTACCCCATTAATTTCAGCGAGGATGAAAGATTTGTGGATGAGGAAAGTGAGAGTGAAGGATTACAGGGCAGTGGAAGCGATTCAGATAGGGAAGATGCTGTGAGAGGCGGGTGGGACCTGATATTTAGCTGGGAATGACTAAAACAGTAAATAAACACAAGACATATATATACTCTATTAGCCACAACACAACCAGGCTTATATTTAATATGCCACAAATTAATCCCGCATAACAAACACCTCCCCACTCCCATCCATATAACCCGCCAATACAACTCAAACACCCGCACAATACACTCAATCCCACAGCCCAAAGTACCGTTCACCTCCGCAAAGTTCATACAGCACATATATTTCCCCAAAGTTACGTATGTAAAACGCACATAGCGGCACGCACGTACGGGCAAGCGATCAAATGTTTGGAAGCCGCAGCTGCGTACTCACGGGAGCGTGTATCCAACTCAAAGTCCTCCTGGTAAGAGTCTCTGTTGTCCCAGTTCTCCACAGGCCAATGTGTATCCAACTCAAAGTCCTCCTGGTAAGAGTCTCTGTTGTCCCAGTTCTCCACAGGCCAATGGTAAAGCTTGACTGTCATCATTTGGGAATGTAAACAATGAAACACCGGCCTGCATTCATTTCGGATTCCAGTTGTCCTGGGTTGCAGGTGCCACCACTCTCTGGATGAACTGTGATGGACATCTGCACCTGAAGCTATCTAAGGGCATATTTCCTCAATAGAATAATCCTCTAAAAGACTCTATGACCTAATACAAATGCATGCTAGTTCACAATCATATAAGAAAAATGTACACGGTATAATTTGCCACACCTTCCAGAAGGACAATCATCTCTGCTGTCATGGCGAGGACTATGGGTTGTTCGTTTTCCCGAGTTGCAATGAAAGTTGGAGTGGACAAGGCGTGAAGGTGAGTACATATTTTTATTTTAACACTAACTACAAAAAGGGTACAAACAAAAGGCGCGCACAAGGCGGAGAACAAACTTGGCTATGAAACAAAACTAGCACTTGGGCAAAAACTATGGACGTGAAACAAATAAACACTTACTGTGACATGAGCAGAACAAAAACGTACGTGGCATGGCAAGAAGCATAAACGATGGAATAAGCAGGGCATGAAAATGACAGAGGTAAACAGAGTTAATGTCGCCAGGCCGACCAACAGAAAAAGACAGGCTTTAAATAACAGTGACATGATTGGTGACAGGTGTGTGAGTCCAAACGTGGAACAGGTGAAACTAATGGATAACCACGGAAACAAGACAAGGGAGTGAAAAAGCAGGAACTAAAAAGAGTCCAAAAACCAAACAGAACATAACTTCAACAAAACATGATCCCAGACATGACATCCGCAGCAATCCACCAATAAGTCCTGTATGGTAGAGTGGCCAGATGGAAGCCATTCATTCGCAAAAGTTTGTTAAAATGCACCTGAAAGACTCTCAGACCATGAGAAACAAAATTCGCTGGTTTAATGAGACAAAGATTGAACTCTTTGGCGTGAATCCCAGGTGTCATGGTTGGAGGAGACCAGGCACCGCTCATGACCAGACCAATACCAACTTTACAGGGAATCATGGTGGTGGCAGCATCATGCTGTGGGGATGTTTTTCAGCGGCAGGATCTGGGAGACCAGTCAGGATAGAGGGAAAGATGTATGCAGCATTGTCAAAAACATCCTGGATGAAAACCCGCTCGAGAGCGCTCTTGAACTCAGACTGGGTTCATCTTTCTGCAATACAATCGTCGTCGGCGATCACTGGAAACGAGTATGATTGTCCTCCTGTTGGTGGGATTGCCTTCAGGAGAACGCCTGTGCGTGGAATCTTTTAAAGTGGGGAGACTGGTGCACAGACAGCCACCACACTGTCCTTGGCAAAGAGAAGGCCAGGGTCCAATGGCATGGAGACCAAGACAATTGGGGGCCCATCTTTGCTGCAGCCTTCTTCCGCCTTTGTGACCGATGTGGAGCTTCTATGGAACCATCATCCGCCCACTCCGCCATTGAGGTCTTTTTCGATGAGGGAGACGCGCAGACTCCAACGTCACTTCTTCGCTGTGGGGAGCTGTATCCGGTGGCTAGGGGAACCCAGGACGACCGGCACCTCCTCACAGCTGCAGGAGGCTGCCGAAGCTCCGGTCTGTCGGAGGACCGCCTATGGTGCGCCTACCAGCAACTGCTTTTCTCTCAGGGTGTGCTCCCCTAGCCTTTTGTCTTCCCAGACCAGGGGTCGGCAACCTTTACCACTCAAAGAGCCATTTTGGCAAGTTTCACAAATTAAAGAAAGTAATGGGAGCCACAAAAAAAAATGTAAAATGAAAAACACCGCATAAAAAGCTTAAATGCTTTGTGCTATGTTAACCAGGGGTCTCCGACACACGCACCGGCACGCACTTTAATGTGGAAATTTGATGTTAGTGCAGCCCGCGAGTTTTGAATGAATGGCGCTTGATAGCGTCATACTTGCCAACCCTCTCATTTTTCCCGGGAGACTCCCGAATATCAGAGCGTGATGACACTGCATTTGGCGCCCTCTACAGTCTGCCCTAAAAGTGTACCTGCTTGACCACATGTAGAATGCAGTTTCAGCTTGCTCACGTAAGTGACAGCAAGGCGTACTAGCTCAGCAGCCACACATCTTACACTGACGGTACCAATACCCAGAATCCCATGCAGCCCTAACTCTTCCGCTCAACCAACGCACAGAGAGGGGGGGGGGGGGGGGTTGATGTGTGGGGGGATTTGGTGGTAGCGGGGGTGTATAATGTAGACCGGAAGAGTTAGGGCTGCATGGGATTCTGGGTAATGGTTGTGTTGTGTTTATGTTGTGTTACGGTGGGATGTTCTCCAGAAATGTGTTTTTCATTCTTTTTTGGTGTGGGTTCACAGTGTGGCGCATATTTGTAACGTAACAATGTTAAAGTTGTTTGATACGGCTACCGTCAGTGTAAGCTGTGTGGCTGATGAGTAAGTATGCTTTGCTGTCTCCTGTGTGTGCAAGTAATAACAACATGCAACATGTGGCTGGACTGGCACGCTGTATGTAAATGCTATAGAGGACAATTACTGCAGTGCAATTAGGGCACGCCCTTTATTTAGTAATTAGAGTGTAAATAGGATTATTTTTTCCCTGGGAGTTATCTAGGAGAGACACTGAGATCCATAAACCTCCTGGGAAAATCGGGGGGGTCGGCATGTATGTAGTTGAGCCGCATGCGGCTCCGGAGCCGCGGGTTGCCGACCCCTGTCCCAGACTAACCCACAAGGCAGCGGCGCTGCAATACAATAACCCTAAGCACACAGCCAAGATATCAAGGTAATGGCTTCAGGACAACTGTGAATGTTCTTAAAGTGGCCCAGCTAGAGCCCAGACCTCAATCCGATTGAACATCTCCGGAGAGATATAAAAAGGGATGTGTGTATGTCCCTGAAGTTCATTGAATTATTTTGTAATCGCAAACTCCTTTTAATGAACTAATGTAGTGAATACTCATAAGAATTTACATTTTGCTCACCAAATTCTGCTTTTTTACAACCTTTTCACCTCCTGATTCACTCCCTCCGGTTTCATCTGCATTTCATCAGCATTTTCAGCGAGGCAAACTTTTCAAGCTAAAACAAAAGTGATGAAGCATGAAGGACCAGTTGAGTGTGTACTGTCAATCTGGATCAAATGTAAAACCCGTTTATTTGAATAATACTGCAACTTTGAGTGTTGTGAGGTTCTCTTTCTTTTACGACAAACATATTTTCAGTTTTTTCAATTCAGTCCAACCGAGAGCCTGGAAGCAACAGCCGTTTCCATGGCTACACCACAGCGCCTACTTGATTAATTCACTTATCCATTTGACCCGCGTTTATTGTGTAACCAGTACGCCCCCCGTGTCAGCGCCGGTGCAAATGTAATAGATATTGTAGATATGCATGACATTGTTATCGAAACAAAGTTGCAAAAAAATAATGGGTATCAGTCTGATATCCACAAATAATCAGTTATCAAACTATATTAGCTTGTATCGAAAAGCTTTGATTATACCAGCGGTCAGTTCTGCTCCATGTATCTTTCTTCAAGGGAAGTTTTAACATTTTTTGCTCAATGCTTGCTTCAAAAAGTATGTCATCATCCCCAAACATCATTTTGATTAGAGTGATGTGTATTTCTGGTCTTGTCATCCTCGCCCGGACAGAAGGGCGACACGGTAGTGTGGCTGCATCAAAACCGTTGTCGGAGACGCTGTACTGAACAAATAGTTGCTTTATTACAAGCGAGTGTCATTATACAGGACTGCAGTTCCTGGAGGAGGTCAAGTCAAAAATGAGGCACTTATAACTTGGAGGTGCCAAACCATCAGTTTTATACTCAAAGAGGGGATGTACAGTAAGTGACTGGAAAGAAAACAGATGCCGGCTAAACATGTAGTCTCTTCTCACGGATAGGGCCATCACCTGTGCATACCAAGGGCCATTTTTTTGCTAATCCAATCCCCACACAAATGTCAGTACTAAAGGGCCCTATGTTATTATGTGCCCAAACTGAAATGCCTACTAGTTAAACTGGTTTGCTTTCTCCAAGATGAATATAAACATTCTCCATATGCAAAACATAGAATGAGTTAAATAATTCACTTCAAGAGGAATAAGAAAAGTGTCCAAAATGCCAATATATACTTGTGTATTTATTGAATATTTAATGACAGCCATTACCTGACATAAGGCCGCATATCACCTGTGACTGTGGAAATGTGCACCTTTTCTTCAGGCGGTCTTCTTCGTAAAACGTATTGGAAAGGCACCAAAAACAAAAGTTCCAGAATGATCACCTTGCCCAACGCAATTTTTGGAGGATTCATCACTGAATATGACTTCCAACTTGTTTGCTATGAGCTCAGGTTGCGCTGCGTGAAGACAAAAGCTGTCTTCGATCTTATCAAGTAAAAGGCAGACAGCTTGTAAACCTCCACTGTGTGCGATGGAATGCGCCGTAGAGGTGTCGGTTTCTCAGATCTTGGACAGCCACAGGAAGGACCTTATCAGGACCCGGAATCTGCAAGCAGAGAGGGGGCAAACCTGACACCGCTCCAAGCACCTTTTTGCCTGAACTGTTTATGACCCAGTGCAGCGGTTTATGACCCCTCCCCTTAGAAGCAGCTGCAGCTATGTAATCAGGGAATGCCCAAATAAAGGAGGAGGCGTGGAACCCTTTCCTCAGAGCGTGGGGCGATACTGTGCGAGGGTTCAGGTCGACACGCTCTCCTCATGAGCTAAATTGAATCCTGTCTCTGTTTGATTCCTTGCTTCTTGTCTTGTTTAATAGATAGTTGGGTGACAATTTACCTTCTTGAAGAAGTTTGATAATCCTCTGCTTTTTTTTCAATTGACATCCCTCATGTTAGAGTCATGATTCATGTCAATCCACCTGGTGCAACAGCTCTCCAAAGTGTAAACACTGCTTTTTCTGCAGACTAATGAACAGCTTTGTTCTGATGTTGGATTTGGAAATTAAAATGTACACGGTCATATTGAGTGGGTCCATCATTTTTTCACTGTGCTTGATCCAAAAAATTGTATTGTTACTGACCAACAGTAACAGTAGGAAAGGGATTTACCTGACACATGACACGTGACTAATCGGGCCGTGCAGTATCCACTTTAGCCGCCAGATGGCACTTGAGTGTTGAATATTCAAAAATGTGTTTTGTGGCAATTCCAACTTTTGAACACCGCATCGGTTGCTATGTAGAGTGGCGCTTTCCATCATTTTCAGCAAACTGCATTGCATAACAGCATATGTACAGGTAATACATGTAATGTAGTGAGGGTTGAGGTCTACTTTAACATTCCCCTCTACTTCCTTGTTCCCATCATGCATCAAGGCAAATATTATTGAGGCAGTTTAGATCACCGGTGTCAAACTAAAGGCCCGGGGGCCAAATCTGGCCCACCATGTTATTTAATATGGCCTGCAAAAGCCTAGACATAATATGCATCAATAAAGCACTTTATTTTTTCTTAGTTAATGTATTTGTTATTTACATTTTGACAGGAAAACGTATGTTTACTACATGCAATCACATGTCTTTTGACCTTTACAGGCCTACTGAAAGCCACTACTACCGACCACGCAGTCTGATAGTTTATATATCAATGATGAAATCTTAACATTGCAACACATGCCAATACGGCCGGGTTAACTTATAAAGTGCAATTTTAAATTTCCCGCTAAACTTCCGGTTGAAAAAGCCTTCGGAGGATGACGTATGCGCGTGACGTAGCCCGGGGAACAGAGGTATGGCTTCCCCATTGAATACAATACAAAAAAGCTCTGTTTTCATTTCATAATTCCACAGTATTCTGGACATCTGTGTTGGTGAATCTTTTGCAATTTGTTTAATGAACAATGGAGACTGCAAAGAAGAAAGTTGTAGGTGGGATCGGTGTATTAGCGGTTGGCTGTAGCAACACAACAAGAAGGACTTACTTGAATAGCAGACGCGCCGGCCGATGCTAGCCGCCAACCACATCTGTGTTGGGGTGAAGTCCTTCGTCGCGCCGTCGATCGCTGGAACGCAGGTGAGCACGGGTGTTGATGAGCAGATGACGGCTGGCTGGCGTAGGTGGAGCGCTAATGTTTTTATCATAGCTCTGTGAGGTCCGGTTGCTAAGTTGCTAAGTTAGCCTTAGCGTCGTTAGCAACAGCATTGTTAAGCTTTGCCAGGCTGAGAATTATTAACCGTGTAGTTACATGTACATGGTTTAATAGTATTGTTGATCTTCTGTCTATCCTTCCAGTCAGGGATTTATTTATTTTGTTTCTATCTGCATTTGAGACAGATGCTATCACGTTAGCTCATGCTAAAGAGCTTCGCCGATGTATTGTCGTGGAGATAAAAGTCACTGTGAATGTCCATTTCGCGTTCTCGACTCTCATTTTCAAGAGGATATAGTATCCGAGGTGGTTTAAAATACAAATCCGTGATCCACAATAGAAAAAGGAGAGAGTGTGGAATCCGATGAGCCAGCTTGTACCTAAGTTACGGTCAGAGCGAAAAAAGATATGTATTTCACTGCATTCTAGTCCGTCACTCTAACGTTCCTCATCCACGAATCTTTCATCCTCGCTCAAATTAATGGGGTAATCGTCGCTTTCTCGGTCCGAATAGCTCTATCTGCGTTGAAAACAATAGGAACATATGAGGGAATGAACAACTGACAACGTCACGCTACTTCCGGTAGGGGCAAGGCTTTTTTTTTTATCAGAGACCAAAAGTGCGAACTTTATCGACGTTGTTCTATACTAAATCCTTTCAGCAATAATATGGCAATATCGCAAAATGATCAAGTATGACACATAGAATGGATCTGCTATCCCCGTTTGAATTAAAAAAATTCATTTCAGTAGGCCTTTAATATTATTTAATAATGTAAAAATGATAATGTATGAACACTGTAAAAAAATGACCACAGATTTGAGTTGCCAGTTTTTTTTTTACTGGAAAAATGTATCCCTTTTAAGCAAGAACATTCAATAAACAATCATTCTAAGCTAATTTCAATGTGTGACTATTCAATGAGCAGTTTGAAAGGCAGTGATTGAAATAAAATAAGTGGAAAAAGCAGTCCCAAAAGTGGTGGAAATCAAACAGTTGTTATCTTGCAAGTTGCTTTGTTATGTCTTTGCATGCCAGGTTTATGCCTCGCTTTTACGTGTTTACTTATATATTTCACATCCTTTATCTATGTGGTTGGAGTCCTGTGTAATGACCTCCCTGTTAACGTTTACTCTTCGTCAAGCCTCTAGTGACTTGCAACTGCTCTCATTAAAAAGTGACCTCCCATGACCATTTCTTGTCGGTGCCACAATAGTATGGGATGGATATTGTGAGAATACTTGTTTCTAAATTATCACAAAAACTTTGTGTTACATTGAGGGTCTGGTGAGAAGACAAAAGCTGTCTTTGAAACCTACCAAGAGTAAGGCTCATAAAGCAAGATGAAGGTGTTCCTGTTTTCTCTCATGTATGGTTTGATTGATTGATTGAGACTTTTATTAGTAGGTTGCACAGTGAAGTACATATTCCGTACAATTGACCACTAAATGGTAACACCCGAATAAGTTTTTCAACTTGTTTAAGTCGGGGTCCACTTAAATTGATTCAGATACAGATATATACTATCATCATAATACAGTCATCACACAAGATAATCACATTGAATTATTTACATTATTTACAATCAGGGGTGTGGAGGGGGGGCGGGGGGGGGGGGGGTAGGATATGGACAGCAAGTAGTGGACATAGAGAGAGAGAGAGAGAGAGAGAGAGAGAGAGAGAGAGAGAGAGAGAGAGAGAGAGAGATCAGAAGGCATAAGAAAAAGTATCTGCATTTGATTGTTTACATTTGATTATTAGCAATCCGGGAAGGGTGTTAGTTTAGGGTTGTAACTTTTATTGCGGTTTTGAAGGAGGATAGAGATGCCCTTTCTTTTATACCTGTTGGGAGCGCATTCCACATTGATGTGGCATAGAAAGAGAATGAGTTAAGACCTTTGTTAGTTCGGAATCTGGGTTTAACGTGGTTAGTGGAGCTCCCCCTGGTGTTGTGTTTATGGCGGTCATTTACGTTAAGGAAGTAGTTTGACATGTACTTCGGTATCAGGGAGGTGTAGTGGATTTTATAGACTAGGCTCAGTGCAAGTTGTTTAACTCTGTCCTCCACCTTGAGCCAGCCCACTTTGGAGAAGTGGGTAGGAGTGAGGTGGGATCTGGGGTGGAGGTCTAGAAGTAACCTGACTAGCTTGTTCTGGGATGTTTGGAGTTTAGATTTGAGGGTTTTGGAGGTGCTAGGGTACCAGGAGGTGCATGCGTAATCGAAAAAGGGTTGAACGAGAGTTCCCGCCAGAATCCTCATGGTGCTTTTGTTGACCAGAGAGGAGATTCTGTAGAGAAATCTCGTTCGTTGGTTAACCTTTTTGAGTACCTTGGTTGCCATTTTATCACAGGAAAGGTTAGCCTCTAGAATGGAACCTAGGTAGGCGACCTGGTAATAAACAGAAAGACAGTGTTCTAACCCAAGGACTTCAAAGCGGAGAGATGGCAGGATCTGCCCAATTTCCAGACAAACTCTTTTTGAAGTATTTTACGAACGTCTTTTTGAACTGACCTTTTCTGTGAATTGTTTACGACCTTTTCTGTTAACTTTTTGTGACCTTTGTCCTTTGGAAACATCGGTGGCCATGTGGTCGGGGAGGGTCCAAAACAAAAGAAGGAATCTTTTGGCAGAGCGTGCTGAGATACAGTACAAGGGTACAGTGTACAGACGACTCTCCTCAATATTAAGTCCAAATTGAATTCTGTCTCTGTTTAATTCTTTGCCTCTTGTATTGTTTAATAGAGGTCATCAGTGTTTGAACCTGACATATATTGTATCAGTGCCACGTGAGGGATATTCTGTTGCTAATGCTAAGTTCACACCGACGGCGCTTTAAAGCGGCATGCAATGCGGCATGCAAAGCGGCGTTAAAGCGTAACAAAGCCTGATTAAAGCGTGAGGGTCCTAATGGATCGTGGGAAAGCTTGTAGTGAAGCGGGACATGCGGCAAGTTCGCCAAAAATTTTTAAACGGTTTAAAAAAATTCTGCGCTCCGTCAAGAATGGAATAAAGCGCCGAGAGAGTATGAAAGCGTGACAAAGCTCAGCAAAGCTTGACTCAAAGTGTAGGAAAGCTTAACAGATCTTGGTTCAAAGCGCAATAGGAAGTGACTGTGATATTGACTAGTGACATTGAAACTTTATGTAAAACCAACACAGGATTACAAATCCATTCTCTTTTGCATCTTTGCCTTTTTTATACGATGATCATTGTTTCTGTACTTCTGCTGTTTGATGTTGCAGTTTGACATTACTGTCTATCATTTTTCTGTATGAAAATGTTAATAATAAAGAGAATATGTTACGTTTAAAAGAAATACCTTTTATTATTGTCAACTAGCATAAGAAATGAAAGATAGATATTTATTAAGACGACAAAGAAATAAAAGAAATGAAGATATAAAACATAATATAACGAAAAAAAAAGAGAAATTGAAAAAATAAATGAATATAACAAATAAAAGAAATGTCTTTTATTGTTGTCAACTAGCATAAGAAATGAAAGATAGATATTTATTAAGATGACAAAGAAATAAAAGAAATGAAGATATAAAGCATAATATAACGGGAAAAAAAAGAGAAATTGAAAAAATAAATGAATATAAAAAATAAAAAAATGCCTTTTATTGTTGTCAACTAGCATAAGAAATGAAAGATAAATATTTATTAAGATGACAAAGAAATAAAAGAAATGAAGATATAAAACATAATATAACGGAAAAAAGAGAGAAATTGAAAAAATAAATGAATATAAAAAACAAAAGAAATGCCTTTTATTGTTGTCAACTAGCATAAGAAATGAAAGATAGATATTTATTAAGATGACAAAGAAATAAAATAAATGAAGATATAAAACATAATATAACGGGAAAAAAAGAGAAATTGAAAAAATAAATGAATATAAAAAAATAAAATAAATGCCTTTTATTGTTGTCAACTAGCATAAGAAATGAAAGATAGATATTTATTAAGACGACAAACAAATAAAAGAAATGAAGATATAAAACATAATATAACGAAAAAAAAGAGAAATTGAAAAAATAAATGAATATAAAAAATGAAAGAAATGTCTTTATTGTTGTCAACTAGCATAAGAAATGAAAGATAGATATTTATTAAGATGACAAAGAAATAAAAGAAATGAAGATATAAAACATAGTATAATGAAAAAAAAAGAGAAATTGAAAAAAATAAATGAATATAAAAAATAAAAAAATACCTTTTATTGTTGTCAACTAGCATAAGAAATGAAAGATAGATATTTATTAAGATGACAAAGAAATAAAAGAAATGAAGATATAAAACATAATATAACGGAAAAAAAAGAGAAATTGAAAAAATAAATGAATATAAAAAATAAAAAAATGCCTTTTATAGTTGTCAACTAGCATAAGAAATGAAAGATAGATATTTATTAAGATGACAAAGAAATAAAAGAAATGAAGATATAAAATATAATAAATAATAAACATAATATAACGGAAAAAAAAGATAAATTTAAAAAATAAATGAATATAAAAAATGTGTGGAAAACAGTATACTGAGTTTTTCACATTTTTTTTCTTATTTTTGTTGTAACAATGCACAACAGAGCTTGATAATCGTGTCAAAGCCTGATTTAAAGCGTCATGATCGCATCAAAGCATAATAAAGTTCAATAAAGCGTAATAAAATGTATCAAAGCGTGATTTAAAGCGTATCAAAGCGGGATCAAATCGTGAGGAACGGTAACAAAGCGGCAACTCATTCGTATCAGAGCGTATCAGAGCGTATCAAAGCATAACATTACTTCGGAGATCGGGATATTCGTGGACAAATTGACAAAAATGACGGCGCTTTGCTCGCCGCTTTAAAGCGCGGCAAGCGCCGTTGGTGTGAACCAGGCATAATCCAATCAAGGATACGGACGTGTGCGGCGCTTATATCAGGATACATACGACTCTTTGCACATATGCACATGTAGGATATAATAAAATGAGATTTCATATTGAGACCGTTTGGCAAACAGGTTTATTTTGTTCATATTTTGCAATCATAATCATTAAGAAGGCCAAGAAAATGAGGCACTCCTAACTTGGAGGAGCCAAACCGCAGTCTTATATTCCTTCTTTCTCTGTCTGGGTGTGTGTTAATTCAGGAGTGTACAACCTTACCATGTAAGGAGGTGTTTGTGTGTAACTAATAATAATAATAATAATAGATTTTATTTGTAAAAAGCACTTTACATTGAGTAAACAACCTCAAAGTGCTACTGTGTATTAAAAATAAAATTAAAAAAAGATAATAAAAAATAAAAACTAGAACAGCCAAATAGCTAGAACTAGTATGCATATATCTAAAAAAAAAAAAAAGTTTTTTTTTAAAAGAAGGGTTTTTAAGCTTTTTTAAAAAGCATTCACAGTCTGTGGTGCCCTCAGGTGGTCAGGGAGAGCGTTCCACAGACTGGGAGCTTTGTCCTCGGAGGTTGGAGGAGGTTAGCCTGTCCGGAGCGGAGGTGTCGAGCAGGATTTGGGGGGTGAGTAGTTATTTGAGGTAGAGGGAGGCATTTCCATGGAGGCACTGGTGGGTTAGTAGGGAGACTTTGTATTCGATCCTGGGTGGAACAGGAAGCCAGTGAAGGGATTTCAGAATTGGTGTGATATGGTCATATTTCCGCACACTCATCAAGTGACCGGGAAGACAACAAATGTATAGCATAACTTGTAGGTTGACATTAAGATAAGCATGGAGTCTCTCCTCCAGGATAGAGCTATCACTTTTGCATTGCGAAGCCTGGTTTTATTGAGTTAACCCAGCCCACATACGAATGTCCAACTAAGGCTCCTTAATTTATTATTTACTTAAACCTGGTGGTTCGCTTTCTCCAAGTTGAACATAAACATTCACCATATGTAGAACATAATATGAGTTAATAATTGATTTGGGGCTCGGCAAGGATGTTACGGCCAAGGCTTGCACGTGTGTATAATTGTGTAATCTATTACCTTCTTTGTCTCAGGCGGTGTTGTGTGTTTCCCTCTGAAGTCCATTACATGATAGATATGAGAGGAACCCGTGTCATCTCTCTCCCCATCCCTACCATGCCTCGTCTGTCCGAAGGCTTCGACATCACAGACATGGAAAGGACCACAAGTCAAGATTGTGGCTTGAGGAGCTCCTCTGTTTTCTGTCCTCCCACACGGCAGCTCCCAAATCAATGTGAAAAAAATAAATAAATAAAAAACTCCACTTCTCGTGAACCACAACTTTTTTTGAGGGGGCTTATTATTTTGTGAATGGTGTCGGAGAAAATGTCAAGATGGGAGTCAGTGAAAGATGCTCATTGTCACTGGAGGGGAAAATGTCATTCCTTTTAAGGCCTTTAAACTTTTTTAAACATAGAAAAAAAAATATTTTAAAGTGCAGTTTCTTATTGACAAGTATTTCAACGCTGATTGTCCTGCTTAAGTGTGCAGAAATACAATTTTAGCTATATTTCTGCTTTTTTTTGCTAAATATATACAAAACCCCCAAACCAGTGAAGTTGGCACGTTGTGTAATTCATAAATAAAAACAGAATAAAATGTTTTGCAAATCCATTTCAACTTATATTCAATTAAATAGACTGCAAAGACAAGATATTTAATGTTCGAACTGAGAAACTAAATTTTTTCTTGCAAATAATCATTAACTTAGAATTTAATGGCAGCAACACACATCATTTTTACCACTGTGTTACATGGCCTTTCCTTTTAACAACACTCAGTAAACGTTTCGGAACTGAGGAGACCCATTTTGGAAGCTTTTCAGGTGGAATTCTTTCCCATTCTTGCTTGATGTACAGCTTAAGTTGTTCAACAGTCTCCGTTGTCGTAATTTAGGCTTCATAATGCGCCACACATTTTCAATGGGAGACAAGTCTGGACTACAGGCAGGCCAGTCTAGTACCAGCACTCTTTTACTATGAAGACACGCTGTTGTAACACGTGGCTTGGCATTGTCTTGCTGAAATAAGCAGGGGCGTCCATGATAACGTTGCTTGGATGGCAACATATGTTGCTCCAAAACCTGTATGTACCTTTCAGCATTACTGGTGCCTTCACAAATGTGTAAGTTACCCATGTCTTGGTCACTAATACACCCCCATACCATCACACATGCTGGCTTTTCAACTTTGTGCCTATAACAATCTAAATGGTTTGTTTCCTCTTTGTTCCGGAAGACACGGCATCCACAGTTTCCAAAAACAATTTTAAATGTAGACTTGTCAGACCACAGAACACTTTTTCACTTTGCATCAGTCCATCTTAGATGAGCGTTTCCGGGTGTTGTTGATAAATGGCTTTCACTTTGCATAGTAGAGTTTTAATTTGCACTTACGGATGTAGCGACCAACTGTAGTTACTGACAGTGGTTTTCTGAAGTGTTCCTGAGCCCATGTGGTGATATCCTTTACACACTGATGTCGCTTTTTGATGCAGTACCGCCTGAGGGATCGAAGGTCTGTAATATCATCGCTTACATGCAGTCATTGCTCCAGATTCTCTGAACCTTTTGATGATATTACGGACCGTAGATGGTGAAATCTCTAAATTCCTTGCAATAGCTTGTTAGGAAATGTTGTTCTTAAACTGTTCGACAATTTGCTCAGGCATTTGTTCACAAAGTGGTGACCCTCGCCACATTTGCTTGTGTTCATTGACAAACTTAACATAAGACAGTTTCAGTCGGAGATCACAATCTGGGGGCTGCGTTGTGAGTCTTTTTTTGATGAGGGTGAGCGTATACCACGTTAAATGGCCGACCGAATGACTGTGTGAGAGTGTTTGATTGAATGTGGTCCACCGTGACTCGTTCTGCAATTTCATTTATTGGCCCCAGCATTGTTCAAAGCATGGGAAAAAATGTGCATCTTATACTTCCGACATTTGCATAACATGAGTTATTTTACTAATCTAATTCAATAACGTTATCTGACCAAAAGGCTTTCCAAAGGGTACAAATTAAAACGAATGTTTGAGAGTAAAAAAAAATAAAAATAAAAATCTAAAATGTTTCGACGCCCTTCAAAAATTAAGGACTTTTATGTCCTGTTTGGCTTAGGAGATAATTGAAAATGGAATGTCCCCAGAAGATTAAATAGCACCCAGCCCTAACATATTGGAATAGTTAACAGCATTAGTATTTCTTGCAAAACCGCACAAGCGCCCCTAAATGTATTAGAACCATTTTATTTTACGATGCCGAAGACTCTTAATCGCACCTGATTTTATTGGAGGATCCTTTTTCATGGGAACGTGTGTTGCTTTGTTTCCAACAAAATATCCCAAAACAGACCAAGAGGATGAAGATATGGATCGGGAAAACAAATGACGACAATCATTCCTATTTTCTTTGAAGCTGAAAAATAAGAATAAGAACAAGGAGTCACTTTCACAGACGTGTGAATGTCTTACTTCTTATTGTATGATGTAAAATCCATTCTATAGTTTCTCATACTTTGGTTGGCTTAGTTTGGTTGGATGGTTTAATTTTATTTGGAACATGTATGTAAGGGTTAGGGTTAGGGATAGGGGTTAGGGTTAGGGTTAAGGTTAGGTTTGGGTTAGGGTTGGGGTTAGGGTTAGGGTTCAAAAAGGAGTGGGAAGAAGCTGAGCTTATTTAATCCTACCCCTTTTACAATTCATAGCAATTTAGTAGCCCATATTCACTTCCTGTCCTCATTTTGTAACACAAATTACATCAATGAATACAACAGATCTCTTAATAATAGTTGAGCCAGTTATGGTTCACATATGACAGGGGAGTCAAACTGGTTTTCATTGGGGGCCACATCGCAGTAACGGTTGCACTCAGAGGGCCGCCTTTAACCATGAGTAATATATGAATATACATGTATATATATATATATATATACACACTACCGTTCAAAAGTTTGGGGTCACCCAAACAATTTTTTGGAATAGCCTTCATTTCTAAGAACAAGAATAGACTGTCGAGTTTCAGATGAAAGTTCTCTTTTTCTGGCCATTTTGAGCGTTTAAGTGACCACACAAATGTGATGCTCCAGAAACTCAATCTGCTCAAAGGAAGGTCAGTTTTGAAGCTTCTGTAAAGAGCTAAACTGTTTTCAGATGTGTGAACATGATTGCACAAGGGTTTTCTAATCATCAATTAGCCTTCTGAGCCAATGAGCAAACACATTGTACCATTAGAACACTGGAGTGATAGTTGCTGGAAATGGGCCTCTATACACCTATGTAGATATTGCACCAAAAACCAGACATTTGCATCTAGAATAGTCATTTACCACATTAGCAATGTATAGAGTGTATTTCTTTAAAGTTAAGACTAGTTTAAAGTTATCTTCATTGAAAAGTACAGTGTTTTTCCTGAAAAAATAAGGACATTTCAATGTGACCCCAAACTTTTGAACGGTAGTGTATGTATATATTTTTTTTACATAGGTTGCCAAAAAAAATATTTACATTTTACTTTAAAAACTGGCAGGTCAGTCACCAGAATTTTACAGTAAAAGCAGTGTTTTTTTACAGCATGTAAAAAAAAATTAATAAATAGAATGGAATGGAGAAACAATACCACTGTTTTTAGCGGTAACATTCAAGCAAAAGAGCTGCCATATATATATATTTTTTTACCGTCAAGTCTTGTTGTTTTAATGTTGTTTGTTTTTGAATGTTTTCGTGTCTTACTTTATATGGAAAAAAAACAGTACCAAAGTTGATTTTACGGTAAAAAAAACTCAGTCGGCGGAATTTAACCGTGAAATGTATTGTCAATTTTACAGTCTGCAATTTGATTGATAATTTTAATAAGCAGATATTTAAGTACAGTATTTATCTTTATTTGAACAAAAATTTTTTTTTTGGAATACATGATAATATAATATTTTGATTTTGATAATACTGCGATGAGGTGGTGACTTGTCCAGGGTGTACCCCGCCTTCCGCCCGAATGCAGCTGGGATAGGCTCCAGCACCCTATGCGACCCAAAAAGGGAGAAGTGGTAGAAAATGGATGGGTGGATGGATTTTGATAATATTGAATTTTAAAAGATATGCAATTGCATGCAGTACATGATTTTTAATGTCAAAATGGAAATAAAAAATATATTTGGTAAGAAAATATTAAGCATTTTATTAACGCATATTATTTCCAGGTTTTTGCAGGCCACATAAAATAATGTGGCGGGCCATATTTGGCCCCCGGGCCTTGAGTTTGACACCTGTGACATATGACTAAAACCATATTTTCAATAAGGTTCAAAGTTTAACTTATTTGCTTAATCCATTCGGGAATTTAAGTCTACAAATTGATATGCTAACGTTTTTAAGT
This sequence comes from Entelurus aequoreus, assembly GCF_033978785.1. Taxonomy (NCBI): domain Eukaryota; kingdom Metazoa; phylum Chordata; class Actinopteri; order Syngnathiformes; family Syngnathidae; genus Entelurus; species Entelurus aequoreus. The sequence goes on from NC_084751.1 coordinate 50,768,737, forward strand.
GTTGTACGTGCATACAAATGTTTAAATTAGATTTTTCTCCAAGGTTATATTTCTCCTCTTTTGTTGAGAAGAATTGTTGCACATTCTTGGGTTGTACATCATTTTAGCACCAAATCAGTGAATTTCAATATGTTTGATTTGATAAATAAAGGGTTTGTATAATCTAGGGTTGTAGTTTGCTATTAGAAAATCACTTCTTGTGTGATGCAAACTCTGTTGCTTGTTTGATGATGCAATTTGACCATATTTCCCTTCTTCATGTGTCCAGGTGGTCTCTTCAGTATCATTTGATGTTTCGGTGCTTGTTGGAAACTCTCCACGTCAATCTGTGACTTTCTGTGTTGGAGTGAATTGAAATGCTGTTTAAGAATTCTGTGGATTCTTTGTTCCGCCTGCTTTCATGGTTTTGACATTTCCCGCTGTGTTATGTAAAACGCATTGGTAACAAATGTTTCTTTGACTGTGTTCCCTCCAGGTGGTCGCACAGTCACCAGATCTGCTCACTTTTACCATTGTTAGGTCTTGCTCACTTTTATTTTGAACGTCTCCACTGATTCATCATTTAGATGAATTTCTGCGTTTCATGTCAAACTCGAATTTTACCCTTTCCATTCCTATTTTCCTTCAACGATATCCACTTTCTGTAAAGGCCTGACAGTTTCGTAGTTGGGATTCATGCATTGTTGGGCCAGTGACTCAGGGGGTAGGGTGACCGGAGGTCCACTCACATGTAGTCTGGAGATCTTCAGGTCGCTGTACCACAACTCTACTTGCAGAGTCAAAACTAACAACGGCACAACCAATGACTTCGACATTGTGACCGGTGTGAGGCAGGGTTGCATCCTGTCGCCATTGCTGTTCACAATTGTCATTGACTTTGTGATGAAGAAGTCCGTCACCGGGGCAAACTTTGGCATGAAGTGGGGAGGGGGCAGATTAACCGACCTAGAGTATGCGGATGATCTGGCTCTGGTTAGCCATACTCAGCATGCACTCCAAGAGATGACCAACAATCTCCATGAGCACGGAGAAATAGTCGGACTACGGATAAGCCAAGAATAGACCAAGGCTATGACTTTCCACCACTCACGATAGACGAACATGAAATAGAGTATGTTGACGACTTCACCCATCTTGGAAGTAACAGCTCAAGTACAGGAGACGTGGAGAAATACGTCAATAACAGAATTGGTAAAGCTGCATGAGTGTTCCAAAGGCTCTGAAACATCTGGTCGTCCAAAGCCATCACAACGGCCATCAAGCTACACCTCTACATGTCAGTGGTCATACCAACAGCAACCTACGCCTGTGAGACGTGGATGAAGACAGCCAGTATCACCAACGAGCTGGATTTCTTCCACCGATGATGCTTTAGATCCATCCTGAAGATTGCCTGGAGATACCACATCTCCAACAAGAAGGTGATGAGAAGGGAGAGAGAGACCGGCAAGTGTGGCAATGGACTGGATGCCAGAAGGTGGAATAAGGAAGAGAGGGAGGCCGAAGAAGACGCAGAGACAGACAGCCAAGGAAGACCTAAGGGAGATGGGTGTCAGCTGGCAAGGACCAAGAAGAGCCGCCAGAGACTGGAGGGGACTCGTTGCCTTATGTTCCAATAGGAACGGGAGGAACTAAGCCTTGGAACTAAGCCTGAATCTAAGTAAGTCCAGAGATCTGTCTTACACTACCACCACCAGTGTGTGACTTGATAGGCTTATTCACTGAGAAATTGTGGGACGTCACAGAAATACCTACGATGGGTGGAAGTGGATCAGTCTGTAAGGACTTGGAGCTTCAGGACTCAAAGGTCAATGTTTTTCTTTGACAAAACAAGGTTACTCACTCGAACATTTCATTGAACCGCCCTTAGCTTTGAGTGTGGCATGCTTAGTTTACTGATGATGGAAAATTCTGTCATTTAATGTTTCAATAACGACTTGGACCGTCCTTGACTCTCCAGATTTCCCAAAGAATCTCACGTTTATTGTCCATCTTTCTTGGCATCCTCAGGTACCTGTATTTTTTGTTTCTATGAAGAAAAAAAACATACCCGATAGTTTGGGAGTTTTTATTTTTATTTTTACATATTCTTCAGGAAAATGCCAAATTAGAAATAAATGTAGGGGTTACGACAATCTTCATAGACATGTTCTCATGTTTGACACAACAATTGTATTCCTTTTGAGTCACATATTTCCACAACATGGTTGTTTGACAAGTGAGAAGATACAGGTGAAACTCATAAAATTAGAATATTGTGCAAAAGTTCATTAATGTCAGTAATTCAACGTCAAATGTGAAACTAATGTGTGATATAAACTTATTAAATGCAACGTGAGATGTGTCAAGGCTTTGTTAAACTTTTGATTATCATTGCTTGCAGTTTTTAGAAACCCCAAATTTTCCGAGATTTTCAATTTGAAGTTTTCACAAGCTGTAAGCCATAATCATCATAATTATATCAAAAGAAGGCTTGAAATATCTTGAGTTGCATGTTATGAGCTTCTGTCATATGTTAATTTCACACTGCATATATAATTCCTGAAATAAACAAACCTTTACAAAACATTTACATTTTTTGAGTTTCACCTGTACTCACGACATCAGTTAACGTAAAATAACTTGTTTCTGACTGAAACATCTTCTCACACACTACTACACTTCCGCTTATTCCGTGTGTGTGCAGTATAACTACATGCTACTTCACAATGTTTAGTTTAAAACCTGGGCTCCACTATATGACCTGAGCCTGCAGATCTCAGAGTCCTACTGGGTTTGTATTCCCTTAGCATTTCATGAATATATTCTGGATCGAATCCAGTCGGGTAATTAAAATCCGTAGCAGAACGTTAAAGTCTATTTTCTACATGACTGGAAGCCAATGTAAAGTCTTAAAAGCTGCAGTAGCTTGCTCTGATCTATTTGTTGTGGTCAGAATACAAGCTCTTGAGGGAGTCCCGTCAGAAGACCATTACAATTCAGTCAAGTGTACTGGAGTTAAAAACATGAATGAGCTTTACCTGGTGTATTTGGGAGACAAGACCCCTCACTCTGGATACGTTCTTCAGCTCGTCAAAGGCTGTTTTGGGGACTGATTTAATTTGACGGCTAAAAGTCAGATCCGAGTCTATCAGCACACCAGGGTTTCTGGGTCTTTGGCATTTAAAGCCAGTGACTCCAGATATTTACATAACAGCAATTCTACTTTCTTTATTCAACTTTGTTGTGGTTTGTCAGGTTCGAACACCGATCTTCAGATTCCAGCCGGGGTGAAAAAAAGCAGTTCCTCGATCTGTAGATGTTTGCCATGGTCTTCTAAATTGTTTTATTATTGTTGTTGTCTTAAGACTATTTTATGTAGGTTTGTTTTAAAAGCACTGAGCTGGATTGCTGTCCAATTCCGTTGTTTCCATACAATGACAATAAAGGTATTCTGATTCTGATTCTGATTCTGATTCTGGATTCACTCACCCTGCTGGAATCGTCAGATGTGTTGGAATCTGGCTTGAAGGACCAAGAAGATGTCAGGTTCAAACACCTATGACATCTATTAAACAGACAAGAGGCAAGGAATTAAACAGAGACATGATTCAATTTACTATGATTCAATTTAGCTCAATGAGGAGAAACGTCTGGGCTGTACTCTTGTACAGTCTTCCACCACGCTCTGACGAAAGGTTTGGACTTTCCCTGATTACATGGCAACAGCTGTTTCTAAGGGGGGTGGGTGTCGTAAACAGCCGTTTCCCTCGGTCACAAAACAGTTCAAAGAAAAGATGCCTGGAGCTTGCGTCAGGTCCTGCTTCCTCTCCGTTTTGTAGATCTCGGGTCAAGACAGGATCTTCCTGTGGATTACAATAGATCAAAGAAACCGACACCTTCATGTCGCTTCCCATTGTACTCAGTGGAGATTTACAAGCCTTTTGCTTGGTAAGATCAAAGACAGCTTTTGTCTGCTCACCGGGAACTCATGTGAACAGAAGGTTTTGTGATAGCTTAGATACAATTATTTTGACAGGTTTATCTGAAGAAAACATTGGATAGTTTATTTGTTTATTTGTTCTGAACAGCAACACTACACCTCTAATAGACTGTAGTCATTCAGGGTCACCGCAAGATATAACTGTGTGTCATCTGCATAACTATGGTAGCCAACATCAAACATGTGTAGGATTTGAATCCAAAGGTACCATGGATAGGCTGAACAAATGGGGTCCAAGAACTGACCCCTGGCACACCCCACGTGTATTAGTCATTCGATCAGATTAAACATTTTGGTTAACAAATAACGTGTTTCCTTCAGTTACATTCTGAACCATTGTGGGACTGTTCCATTAAGGTGTATCAAAGATCTCAGCCTGTTCAGCAGTATTCTATGATCTACAATATCAAGCGGCGCACTGAGATTCAAAAAGACTAGAGCGGACACTTTTTCCGAGTCAGTGTTTAGCCTTTTATCATAAAAGTGCAAAATGATATATATCACTTGTCATGATCCTTGGTCCGGATCATGTTTTGTGTTTTCTGTTAGTTTTGGACTCCTGTTTGTGCTCCTGAGTTTGTTACCATAGCTACGTATTATTTTTACCTGCCTCTTGTGTTCGGGACGCTCACCTGTTTGTAATCAGAGAAATTATTTAAGCCTGCCATTGCCAGTCAGTCGGTCTGGCTTCTTTGTTTGCTTGACGCTACTGTCACGTAAGTTTTGTTTGTTCATGCCACAGCTAGTAAGTTTTCTAGTTCTTGATTCCAGTGCTAAATTTTGCTGGCCTCCTAGCCTCTGCTAAGTACTTAGCTTCAAGTGTGATCGACACCTTGTCCCGTCGGGTTGTTTTCTGTTTTGTACCTCTTTGAGTCTTGTTTCAAGATTAAATCATGTTCCTACCTGCAAGTCTGGTCCGGAGTCGTCCGTTTGCATCCTGGGAAAACGAACCGCGCAGTAAGCCGCAACCAAACCGTGACATCAGTTCTTTGTAGATTCTGTACTGTGATGAAAAAGGGAAACTGGATTAGAATTAATGAAAAAGTCCATCCAAATTAAAGCCTTTTTTATCTTTGAGGTCTTTCAGTCTTGTTTTAAGTCTCTAAATTATACCAAGTCTATGCTTTGAGTATTTTATAGAATGTCTTATTGGCTACAGACTTTAAGAACTATGTTATTTTAGTTTTTAGTTTTATCTACTGCTTTCGACAAAGTTTTGAATTTAAATATATTTTTTTATATATACAAATTTAAACAATTCTGTATCGTCCTGTGCTCTTTTGATTTCCGGGGTCCTGCAGGGCTCAATTTTCGGGCCTCGTTTTTTTTCCACCGCCATTTCTGCTGCCCTTTGGCAGCCGTTTTAGAAAGCATGCAATTGCTTTCCATTGTTAAGCGGATTATACCCAAGTATATGTGCCAGGAAAAAAGAAGGATGCATCCTCGACGCAAAATTGGCTAGACTGCTTTGAGGAAGTAAATTAATGAAAGTACGACTTCTGGTGCTTCTAGTACAGGAATGTCAAACTGGTTGTCATTGAGGGCCACAAGGCAATCATGGCTGCCGTCAGAGGGTCGCATTTAACAGAAAATAATGTATGAATTTGCCTCTAGATTTCATTATTAATTATATAAATTGTTTTAAGTAGATTGTCGATTTTACAGTAGAAACTTTACATTTACAAAATTTTACTGTAAAATGTAGTGTTTTTTAAATGTTTTACAACAAATAGAAAAACCGTACCACTGTTTTTTTTTGGAGGGTGGGGGGGTTTACGGAAAAAGCTGGCACCTTAGTTGCCAGAATTCTTGTGTAAAATCTACATGGGTTTTTACAACTTTATATTGTTCATGGAAAAACAATACAAGTTATTTTTTTATTCTGGCAACTTAGCTGCCTGTTTTTTTTTTACCATAAATGGTAAATGTACCGTCTTTCCATTTACAGTAATACACCGTTACAAACAACAACTGTAGATTTTAGTCAAAAACTGGTCAGTCAACAGAATTTTAACGCAAAAAACAGTAGTAGTTTTTTTCAATTGACAGTAATATGCTGTAAAGAACAACGTAAAATGTATTGTCATTTTTATTAATTTGATGGGTATTTTGCTGTAAAGTTAAGTATTTTTATTTATTTTTATTTAGAGAAAAACATGTTTGGGAAGTACGATAATATACTGTAATATTTGTTGCAATTTTTACGTGTGGGTCGCATTTTACTGCAGGGTTTGTTCCCTCGGGATGCAGACGGAACACACCGTCGTGCAGGTAAGAGGATGATTTATTTTCCATAAATCAGTCGAAAAAACAAGAATAAACAGAAAAGCGGGCCGATAGCATGGGAAGCTACGGCGAAGCTTAGCGCAAGAATCAAGAATCACAGGAATAACCAACTGTAACTTGTTGCATGAAGCAAACAATGAAGCCAGACCAGGGTGAATAAATAGCTCTCTGATTAGTGGTCGACCACTAACCAGAGGCAGGTGAACCCAATTAATCCCCATGGAAACCAAAACAAACCCACAGGTGCACAAAACAGGAACTAAGGGAGTCCAAAACTAACAGAACATAACTAAACAAGGCCGGATCATGTTTCAATGAAACTATTCAAGTTTAAAAGGCATGCAATTTCAAGCAGTACATGTATTTATTTCTGTCAAAATGAAAACAATCCATTACATATAGTGAGAAAATATTAAGTACTTTATTGACACATGTCATTTCCAGGTGTTTGCGGGCCAGATACAATGATGTCACTGGCCAGATCAGTCCCTGTGAATGTTGGCAGTCTAGCATGCAATCCCAAACCTATTGTCAAAAACCTGGATTTCAGGGGTAAAATTGGACGTGCAGAAAAGTGCTGTGATAAACTCCGTTTTCCACCTGAGAAAATTGGCGAAAATAAAGATTATTCTTTCTAAAGATTCCTTTGAGACGGTAATCAATGGCTTTGTCACAACTCGGCTGGATGACTGTGACTCATTGTGTGTTAATGTCAATCAATGTTCTTGGTCTTGACTGCAGCTTGTGCTAAAAGCTGCTGCACGCCTTTTGACTGGAATACATCGTACTCCGGTTTTATCTGCACTGCACTAAGCTACATTTTAGTTTAGGGCCTTTTACCTTTTACCCCCTTCATAAATGGTTCACATTATGATTTATAATCTACATCAAATACACTTCCTTGTGGTCTACATAAACTGATGGTGCTTTGGTCAAAATCGCGCATGTATTTTGCTTTACAGACCCGTCGTCTAGCCCAGGGTTTGGCAACCCAAAACGTTGAAAGAGCCATATTGGACCAAAAATACAAAAAACAATACTGTCTGGAGCCGCAAAAATGATCACAGTTTTATAATGAAGACAACAGATGACATAAGTGTCTATATTAGCTATATTAGCCTACTATCAAAATTACTATGTGACGCAGGTTAAATGTTGACATTTAATATTCATTCTACACATTTTTACGACATTGGAAACCATTAGTAAATCAGAGGCTACTCAGAAGGTAGGGATGGGCGATACCACACTTTTAGGATTCGATACGATACAGATACTTTTTCTTGCATTTTCATCGATACCGATACCATTAATTTCAATTTTTGTCAGTCAAAAATATTATTACTATTATTATTTAAGACAAATCACAAGACAAATACAGACCATTTATACCACATTTATTATGGTCAATATATAAAACAAGTAAAATTAAAATAAATAACATTAAATATGAAAAATAAATTAAATATTATATATAATAATAATTATATATTATATATAATAATAATTAGATATTAGGGCTTTCCAATTAACTGTCAAATCCGAATTGCAAGAAGCTGCAGTTATTTTTTAAAGTTTGTGATATAACTAGCAATTAATGAAATATGAAATAGGCTAATGTTTTCGAAATGTAAGAAATCATGTTACAGATTAAAACCAAAATCACATTCAATCATATATTTCAAGATTTTCTTGGACAAAATAAAACTGTAATGCAAAGATGAAGAATCTCCAAATTGTATCTCTTTCTTATCTTGTTTTAAATACTCAAGCAATTTTCAACTAACAGTAAATTCCCCTGTGTGGAAATTATTTGAATTTAGGATAATCATTTAAACAAAAATATTCAGTAAACATTACTAAAAAAATAAAATAAACAATGCCTGTTTTAAGTCAGGCTGCATCGCTGTCGGCTGGCTGTGTGTGTGTTGCACGTTGACGACGCTCATTCGCTGTCTCCTGTCACGTGACTGGGCCAGCTCTATACTCTGCCAGGTACCGGGGTGTCCCAGCACATAGTAAGTTAAGTAAGTCATCAAAAACATTTGAAAGTGATGCTTGCACCCCCCACACGCCGTTTTTTGGTTTATATCGATACTATTTTCAGAAAATGATGCCAAATGAGTAGCGTGTGAGTATCGATATATCGATACCACAGTATCAATACGCACATCCCTATCAGAAGGTGAGATAACTCCTGGAAATTACTGACTTTTAATGGCCGAAGGTATAGATGTGTGTGTCCAAGTTAAGGCCGTCTTCTTTTAATAGATTTATTACAATCTTCGGCAAGCTAGGTAATGTTTGCTGTGGTCTGGAACAACATGGAACACAAACAACTATCAGAAATGCAGCCAATATTACATAAAGATAATATGTCATGATACATGCAAAACTAAATTATATACAAAGAGGATAAACGTAAAGGAAAATAAATTAGCTCAATTATACCTACAAATGAGGCATAATGATGCAATATGTACATACAGCTAGCCTAAATAGCATGTTAGCATTGACCAAATATGCCTGATTAGCACTCCAACATGTCAATAACATCAACAAAGCGCACCTTTGTGCATTCACGCACAGTATAAAACGTTTGGTGGACAAAATAAGACAAAGGATATTTCACATGTAAACAAACTGTTGCGTCACAGTCCACACTATGGTGAGTTCAAGTACCGCCAAAATTAGTAGGACAAAACGATGTTCATCATCAGTGAAGCATACACACAAACATATTAAACAGTGGGCTTTCTAACAATTGAGAGGGTTTGACAGAGTAATTTTATGTATGTTATCACAAAAGTGTCCGTTTTCGGAAACTTCCGGCGAGCAGACAGAGGCTGTCTTTGTTGTACCAAGCCAAAGGCTTGTAAAATTCCATTGTGTACGATGGGAGGGGACGGGAGGGGTTATCTATTGTGAGCCAAGACCTGGCCAAGCTCGATCCAGGACCAGCCCGAGCCCGAGGAATCTTATTCTTTTGTGTTAATGTGACCGAAAACAATGGCTGTTTGCATGCCCCCCGTTCCTTTAGAAACAGCTGTTGTTGTGTAAACAGGGAATATCCAAATACAAAGAGGTGGAGTACAATCTTTTGCCAAAGTGTGCTGAGACACCGTGCAAGGGTACAGTGTCTAAGCGTCTCTCCTCAAAGTGAGCCAAAATTGAATCCTGTCTCTGTTTATTTCCTTGCTTCTTGTCTGTTTTAATAGATGCCATCGATGTTTAAACCTGACAGGGTTTGTGTCGTGTTTGTCCTCAAACAAAATTTTTTTTTTTCCATTTTAAATCCTTTTTTAAAAATGCTCCAGGGAGCCACTAAGGGCGACACTAAAGAGCCGCATGCGTCTCGAGAGCCGCGGGTTGCTGACCCCCGGTCTAGCCCCTTTCTGACTGTCTCTAGAATATGAGTTATGAGAATAATGAGTCCAAGCCTCGTTCCCTCCTGCTGGCTGAGACTGCGTCTCTGCCTCCGTTAGCCAAGTCATTTTAGCAGTACGCGTCCGTAGCAATAAATATCACAAGTTCAAACTATACACAACTTTTTTATTACAAATGGCAACAGCAGAGGGTTTTAGCATCCAACCGTGCATTAAGTACGCACAGAAGAACAAACTTTAGAACCGAGGAGATGAAAGCGTCTCAAAGATGAAAGTGTTAGTTCTCTCTTTCAACACTAAGCTGTAGTTTACAGGCTGAAATGTTATTCTCTCTATTTGAATTGACCCTGTACTTCAAGGGCCACCCGGGTCTGAGAGTTCTGGACCATCAATTCATTCAACAATATAATCCATTTTTAAAATAACCTTGTTCACGGATACATCTCCTTGGCAATGGGCGTGCGTAGCAACTGTCTGTGATTGTGATTGACAGCTACGAACAACAATAATTACAATGCGCCGTGAAAAGTCGGGGGCCCCTAATTGGGTGGTGGCTGCAACAACACAAAGACATACTTAGTGAGACTCTCTGGGTTGTTGTCGCCAACGCACGCTGGATGGCGTAAAGGCAATAATCCCGATAATAATTTCTCTTAGCGCTTATTGTGAGTTGGGGGAGTTTCCCAAGGTTGGGCTGTCAGTCTCCGTTAACCTTATTTGTCTCTTTATCGGTATCTTTTACAAGTTTTGCCTTGGCAAAGTGTTAGCCATCAACATGATTATCAGTCTATTACTGATCTTATTAAAGGCCTACTGAAAGCCACTACTACCGACCACGCAGTCCGATAGTTTATATATCAATGATGAAATCTTAACATTGCAACACATGCCAATACGGCCGGGTTAACTTATAAAGTGCAATTTTAAATTTCCCGCTAAACTTCCGGTTGGAAACGTCTATGTATGATGACGTATGCGCGTGACGTCACGACGGCAACGGAAGTATTCGGACCCAATGTGTCACCATACAAACTGCTCTGTTTTCATCGAACAATTCCACAGTATTCTGGACATCTGTGTTGGTGAATCTTTTGCAATTTGTTTAATGGACAATTGAGACTGCAAAGAAGAAAGTTGTAGGTGCGATCGGTGTATTAGCGGCGGACTACAGCAACACAATCAGGAGGTTGTGTTGTGTTTGAGCTGGATACAAGACACACTACCGTGAGTACAGCTTTGGCTTCCAAACATTTGATCGCTTGCCCGTACGCGCGTGTCGCTATGTGCATGTCACGCATGGCGGCCGGGGTGTCGTCGAAAGCTACAACGCCCGCCGCCGCCGCTCCGTAGTTAGCTTCAATTGTTAAGCTTCGCCAAGCTGGAAATTGTTAACCGTGTATTTACATGTTCATGGTTTAATAGTATTGTTGATCTTCTCTCTATCCTTCCAGTCAGGGTTTTTTTAAATTTTGTTTCTATCTGCATTTGAGCCTGATGCTATCACGTTAGCTCCGTAGCTAAGTTAGTTTGCTTCAATTGTTAAGCTTCGCCAGGCTGGAAATTTTTAACCGTGTATTTACATGTTCATTGTTTAATTGTATTGTTTATCGTCGTTGTTCTATACTAAATCCTTTCAGCAAAAATATGGCAATATCGCGAAATGATGAAGTATGACACATAGAATGGATCTGCTATCCCCGTTTAAATAAAAAAAAATCATTTCAGTTGGCCTTTAAGTTCTGAGCCTTGCTTCAACTGCTCTTTACTTTGTTAAACGACCACATATCATATATTGGGTGCTGAATGTAAACGTTCAGTCACACTTTTTTAACAGATTATTTTCTCAGATTTATAACTCATTGTTTTCAGATTAAACTCACTTTTCTCAGATTTTGCAAATTTTCTTCACATTCAAGTTTAAATTAAATGTTGACTCTGAATATCATATCTAAATGTTAAATCTAAACTTCCATTTTAAATATACAATACAAAGCACACATTTTTATTTTTATTTTTTATTTTCTTATTTAGTTTTTTTTGTATATTTTTTTATTTTGTATTTCTTTATTTAAATAAAATAAAAAAATATTTTATCTTTTTTTATTTCTAATTTATTTTTTATTATTTGTATTTATTATTTTTAACTTTTTTTTAGATTTTTAGATTTTTTTTATTTTTATTATATATATATATATATATATATATATATATATATATATATATATATATATATATATATATATATATATATATATATATATATATATATATATATTTATATATATATATATATATATATATATATATATATATATATATATATATATATATATATATATATATATATATATATATATATATATATATATATATATATATATATATATATATATATATATATATATATTTAAGTGACTTAAAGTTTAATTGCTTTGTAGAGACACTGAGATATGTTCCTTGTGTTCTTCATGGTGTTGAAACTGTCAAGAGGATTATTCTTAATATGAACATTTTCAGAATGTGCTTTTTCTATTTTGGGCCAAAGTAAAACAGAAAGATTTTATTTAAAATTTTAAAATGTTTTAAATTTAAATTTTTGTTATTATTATTATTATTAATATTATAATTATTATTATTATTATTATTATTATTATTATTATTATTATTATTATTATTATTATTATTATTATTATTACTATTATTATTATTATTATTATTTTATGTGACTTGAAGTTTAATTGCTTTGTAAAAACACTGAGATAAGTTCCTTGTGTTCTTCATGGTGTTTTTTGAAACAGTCAAGAGTATTATTTGTGATATGTACATTTTCAGAATGTGTTTTTTCTATTTTAGGGCAAAGTAAAACAAAATAAAACATTGTATTTAAAATTAAAATTTTTAAAAAATGTTTATTGATTTATTTATTTATTCATGTATTTCTTTTTTTTTTTAGTGACTTAAAGTTTATTTGCTTTGAAGACACACGGAGATAAATTCCTTGTGTTCTTCATGGTGTTTTTGAAACTGTCAAGAGCATTATTTGTGATATGTACATTTTTAGAATGTGTTTTTTCTATTTGGGCTGAAGTAAAACAAATAAAAATTTTATTTAAAATTTTAAAATGTTGAACTTCTTATTTTTTATTTTTTTATTATTATTTTTTTTTTAGTGACAAAGTTTAATTGCTTTTTAGAAAAACTGAGATAAGTTCCTTGTGTTCTTCATGGTGTTTTTTTTAAACTGTCAAGAGGATTATTTGTGATATATACATTTTCAGAATTTGTTTTTTCTATTTTGGGCCGAAGTAAAACCAAGAAACCTTTTATCTAAAAAAAATTAATTTTTAAAATTTTAAAATGTTGAACTTTTTTTTTTTTTTTTTTTTATTTTTTTTTTTTAGTGACTTAAAGTTTAATTGCTCTTTAGAGACACTGAGATACGTTCCTTGTGTTCTTCATGGTGTTTTTTGAAACTGTCAAGAGGATTATTTGTGATTTGTACATTTTCAGAATGTGCTTTTTCTATTTTGGGCCAAAGCAAAACAAAGAAAGATTATATTTAAAATGTTAAAATGTTTTAAATTTTAATTTTTGTTATTATTATTATTATTATTATTATTATTATTATTATTATAATTATTATTATTAATAATAATATTATTATTATTATTATAATTATTATTTTATTTTTATTTATTTATTTTATAAATATTTTAAAGTGACTTAAAGTTTAATTGCTTTGTAGAGACACTGAGATAAATTCCTTGTGTTCTTCATGGTGTTTTTTGAAACAGTCAAGAGGATTATTTGTGATATGTACATTTTCAGAATGTGTTTTTTTCTATTTTGGGCCAAAGTAAAACAAAATAAAACATTGTATTTAAAATTTAAATGTTTTTAAAATGTTTATTGATTTATTTATTTATTCATGTATTTTTTATTTATTTTTTTAGTGACTTAAAGTTTATTTGCTTTGTAGAGACACTGAGATAAGTTCCTTGTGTTCTTCATGGTGTTTTTTGAAACTGTCAAGAGGATTATTTGTGATATGTACATTTTCAAAATGTGTTTTTTCTGTTTTGGGCCGAAGTAAAACAAAGAAAAATTGTATTTAAAATTTTTACAAATTTTTAAATTGTTATTATTTTATTTTTTTTAAATTTTAGTGACTTAAAGTTTAATTGCTTTGCAGAGACACTGAGATACATTCCTTGTGTTCTTCATGGTGTTTTTGAAACTGACAAGAGGATTATTTGTGATATGTACATTTTCATAATGTGTTTTTTTCTGTTTTGGGCCGAAGTAAAACAAAGAAAAATTGTATTTAAAATTTTTACAAATTTTTAAATTGTTATTATTTAAAAAAAAAAATTTTTTAGTGACTTAAAGTTTAATTGCTTTGCAGAGACACTGAGATACATTCCTTGTGTTCTTCATGGTGTTTTTGAAACTGACAAGAGGATTATTTGTGATATGTACATTTTCAGAATGTGCTTTTTCTATTTTGGGCCGAAGTAAAACGAAAAAAAATAAAAAATCTGAAGTTGCCATACATAGTTGTATTTTTAAGTTATTATGCCATGATTTTACCTGTCAGGTGGGAATATATTTTCTTCCATGTGGCCCCTGAGCTAAAATGACTTTGACACCCTTAATATAAAGATTTGAAGTTTTCTCTCTTCTCTCTCTTGCTGCCCTCCTTTCCGTTAGCGAACATCCTTTCTCCTTTGTGATCTGATGTGTTTTGACTACTCAAATAAATATTTAAAAAATACCTTAGTTTTTCTCTGGACATTTTTTTGTTGAATATGAAAAATTCCAAAACATATGCTCGGGCCCTGAAACTTTAAAACAAATGTGTATATCAGTGGTGGGGGTTAAACTATGGAATTCTCTTTACAAAGAGATAAAAGATTGTAGAAATATATTCCAATTTAAAAAAATATATAAATACAGAACAATGAAATCATATGGACAGCTGTAAGTGTCTACATTATGCTTTATATTTATTATTTTACTTATTTTTGTCCGGTTTTGTATTTGTTATGTATCATCCCGTGAGGTGTATATTACTTTTTTTGTTCGATTTGCACTTGTTGTTTTTTTTGGTGTGTTTTTTGTTTGTTTTCATTATATTTGGATGTATTTGTTTGGTTTGTATGCTTGTGAATCTGCGCTATCCATTAAGTAAGACTACTTATTATGTTGAAGGGGGCAGGAAATATAAGATTTTCTTCATCCTGTTCCTTCTCAAGCATAGGTGTGTAAATATGTGTTTAGTTGCTCAAGTTGAATTGTCTATTGATCAAAAATGCACATTAATGAAGGAGATAAATACAAAAATGAATGAAATGAATGAATATTTTTGTTTTTAAATACAATTTAGTTACTTGTATGCATGTCTTACACCTTGAATCTTTTACTTTATTTTTCCGGTTAAGCACTTTGGTCAGTGGTTGACTGACAACTTAAGACAGGGGTGTCCAAAGTGCGGCCCGGGGGCCATTTGTGGCCCGCAGCTAATTGTTTACCGGCCCGCCACACATTCTGCAAAAATTGCAAAATTGATAATATTGCAAACATTAAAAAAAAACATTTAAAAAAAGTGGAATGAGGTAAAATCTAAAAAGAAAAAGTTGCAATGTTGACACAAAGCTGCCATGCAGGCTGTTTTTTTTTCTTTTGTCTTTGTTTATTTTTCTTTTTTTTGCTATTGCTAAAAAAAAAAAAAGACTAAAAATCCATTATAATGAATTATTACTTAAAAAATATCACTTTAAAATGTTTTATGTGGAAAAAATATTGCATACAGTATATTGTGGTTGCCATATAAAAACATCAACGTTTTATTTGACAAAAGAGCATAAAACAAACAAAATAATAGTTCAAACGTAAAATCGACAGATACATCTGAAGTTGATCTCGTAATTTAAGTGTTAAAAGTAAAAAAAAACTAATACAAATGTATCACTTTATGAGTGGGGGACCTTTTGGATCCCAAATATATTTAGTTGGATTTTATTTAACTTTTCACTGTGATTACTCAAAAATATTAAATAATTAAAATCAATGGTGTCCTGCATTATTGATCTTTTAAGGCTCTAATACTAAATACTGCATATTTCAGTTTTACTA
Organism: Entelurus aequoreus; assembly: GCF_033978785.1. NCBI lineage: Eukaryota > Metazoa > Chordata > Actinopteri > Syngnathiformes > Syngnathidae > Entelurus > Entelurus aequoreus. The sequence continues at coordinate 50,784,526 of NC_084751.1, forward strand.
TAAAAAACAAAGTTGTCCTTGACAGAAAAGGCATAAAACTTTTTTTCTTTTTTTTCTTTATATCAACCAGAAGTTGATATAGAGATTTACTGTAAGCGTTAAATAAAAAAAAATAAATAATTTGACTTATTTTTAACATTTTAATGAGTGAGACCCTGTATTGTCCCCGGGAGCCCTAAAGGTAAAACAAACAAAAAAATCCATATATTTTGTTAAGGTTTGAAAATGAAAAATATTAAAGTGGCCCCCGCATGCTTTAATTTTTCCGTGTGCGGCCCTCAGTGGAAAAAGTTTGGACACCCCTGACTTAAGATAACTGGACAGTTTCTGAACAAACGGTGTTTCAGTAGTGTGTATAAGAGTGTTTCAGTAGTGTGTGTGAGAGAAAAATATTTCAGTTGTTTATGTGAGAGCATTTCAGTAGTGTATGTAAGAGGTAATTCTGAATAATGTCCCCTCATAAGTCCCCACCAAGCCTGAGAGGTTTTACAGAAGCCTTCATTGTGTCTGTACTAGCATTATGGCTTCAGTAGGGGTCACACTTACTCTGCCTGGCGCTGCCGGGCGGGAGGGGGGGCTCACGTCTCGCTGCTCCATGTGTGGTTGAGGGGAGCAGACTGGCGGTGCAGAGCCTCTCCAACAAGTTCCTCTTCTTCCACCCAGCTTTGCTGAAATTAAAAAAATATATACTTTATTTAAAAATGTGTTTACAGTGACCTTGAAAATACAGTACAGCATTTTAAAGGGGGCCTATGATGATTTTCCGCGTGACTAATCGGCTTTTATACGTGTACATTTTTTTTAATTAAAGGCCTACTGAAAGCCACTACTACCGACCACGCAGTCTGATAGTTTATATATCAATGATGAAATCTTAACATTGCAACACATGTTTAAGAAAAAAAAAATAAATAATAATAATATTTTTTTTTTACATAAATAAACACAATCATGTGTGCTTACGGACTGTATCCCTGCAGACTGTATTGATCTATATCGATATATAATGTATATATTGTGTTTTTTATGTTGATTTCATTAAAAAAAAAAAAAAAAAAAAAAAAAAAAAAAAAAAAAAAAAAAAAAAATAATTTCTTGTGCGGCCCGGTACCAATCGGTCCGCGGACCGGTACCGGGCCGCGGACCGGTACCGGGCCGCGGCCCGGTGGTTGGGGACCACTGCTGTAACATATGTAACAACGTCAAATCGGATATTGTCCAATCATTTTTTTCAGCTAATTTGTACATTTTCATGTGGACACTACATACATCGCTGTTTGGTACATGACGATAAAAGATGGATTTGGCACAACAAATCATAATTTCGCTGACATTGCAATATTTTATACGTTTATCAAACAGCTGCTGCAGTAATGTTGCTGTATATTTCAACTTTATTAACAATATCGCTTTCGTACATGCGCTTATCTTTCTTTTGGTTGCCAACAACAACAAAAAAAACATAATAATAGTACAAAACCCAAAACTAGTGAAGTAAATAAAAACAGAATACAATGATTTGCAAATCCTTTTCAACTTATATTCAATTGAATAGACTGCAAAGACCACATATTTAATGTACGAACTGGAAAACGTTGCTATTTTTTGCAAATATTAGCTCATTTGGAATTGAATGCCTGCGTAATGTTTCCAAAAAGCTGGCACAAGTGGCAAAAAAGACTGAGAAAGTTGAGGAATGCTCATCCAACACTTATTTGGAACATCCCACAGGTGAACAGGCAAATTGGGAACAGGTGGGTGCCATAATTGGGTAAAAAAAGCAGCTTCCATGAAACGCTCAGTCATTCACAAACAAGGACGGGGCGAGGGTCACCACTTTGTCAACAAATGCGTGAGCAAATTGTCCAACAGTTTAAGAACAACATTTCTCAACCAGCTATTGCAAGGAATTTAGGGATTTCACCAACTACGGTCCGTAATATCATCAAAAGGTTCAGAGAATCTGGAGAAACCACTGCACGTAAACAATGATATTATGGACCTTCGATCCCTCAGGCGGTACTGCTTTAAAAAGCGACATCAGTGTGTAAAGGATATCACCACATGGACTCGGGAACACTTCAGAAAACCACCGTCAGTAACTACATTTTGTTGCTACATCTGTAAGTGCAAGTTAAAACTCTACTATGCAAAGCATTTTTCAACAACACCCTGAACAGGAAGTCATTGTGTGCATGTTATAATGCTGTTAACATGTCTCAAAACATGTCCAGTATGTTCAAACAGACATCATGTGGCCACATTAAGTGTTGTCTCACAGGGTCACCAGTCCAAAGGAAAAAAAATGCATGGGTGCAAATCCCAGGAAAATTACAGAGGTGCAGTCACCTAAAGGATAATTATCCAAGCGTGATTGGACAAACAAGAGCACCATGGCAACAACACACAGTCGATCCTGCCACGCAGGCTTCTAGTGATTTTTCTTCTCCCAAAATAGCAAATGGCGTATACATTAATACACACAAGCTTTTGTGCTGCTTTCTTCTCACCTGAGCTCATTGTTGGAAAACAAAAAGGAACTGCATCCTCTGTGGGCAGCAGGGGAAAAAGCATACACGAACAACTCAGGCTTGGTTTCAACTTCATCGTCTTCAAATTTGTAGTGAAAAAAAAACAAAAACCTTTGAAACATCAATTTAACCTTTAATTCACCATGTTATATTCTAGACAGGTTTGGTTTGTTTTCATGCCTTATATATATATACATATACACTATATGTATGTATATGTACACATTTTTACGTATATACACATATATTTATATATGTGTATATATGTACATATATACATATATTCGTATATATGTACATATATTCATATGTATGTACAAATATACATATATGTGTATATATGTACATATATACATATATATGTACATATATACATATATATGTACATGTATACATATATACATTTATACGTATATATGTACATATATACATATATGTGTATATATTGTACATATATACATATATATGTACATATATACATATATGTGTATATATGTACATATATACAAATATACGTATATATTGTAGATAATGCATATGTTTAAGAGCTATTTCTTTATTCATAATCATGTTTGAATCAGCTCATTTCTTTCCTTAATTTTACTCTGTATACTAGTTTCTCTTTGTCTTCAGATTGCCTGGTTAGATAGGGTCGTAAACCATCAGGAATGTGAACACAACCCCCAAGTCTCTCTTCTTATCAGTGTTGGGGGGAGGGGAAAGGCGGGCTTTCTTTGTGTGAAAAGAGTTGCTTTTGGCCTGTGGAATGCCAGATCAACTTGGGCTACGCATTTGGATGTGTTGTTCGAGGCTGGTCTCTATTCTCAAATATTTGACAATAAAATTAGAAAATACCTATTCTGTGATTGGTGTATATTCGAGATCAGTTTATGTGTCATCTAAGTAACTTGGGACTGACCAGCGTTTTACATCCCACTTGGAGGAACATCTGGTCAAACGCAACAATTTGGGGGCTTCGTCCGAGATGACACGCTGACAATTGGACCTTCTCTTGCAATCTTCTGGACAGACTCACATGGCCAAAACATAATTCAAGGTAAGCAGAACCTTTCTTTTTAGATAAAATCTGCATTAGGAGTCTGCCCAGAAGTCTGTAAGTTAAACACTGCTTTGTACCGCAGACACAGAATGGTGATTTTGATAGATTGATTGCATTTTTGCCGAGCCTGCCATTGCATTAAAATTGTAAATAGGTGGTCAACTCACGCCATTGTGTCTCGATTACCGTGACGGGCAGTTTCATTGACGAGTGAACTAATAGTTGGGTGTGGCTCACCCTGGGTAGTTGGTCGCCGCCTAAAAGAGTAACGGGTTAAAGGCCCTCGTATGATATGGAGGTTAGAGGCCTGCATATTGCACGATAAATTGCACGGGTTAGAGTTAGAGGCTCTAGCTGCGTATTGTACGAAAAATTACGGGGTTAAAGGCCGCCGTATGGTTTGTGGGTTAAAGGCCTTCAGGGGTTCGAGGCCCTTCTGAAAAAAATAGACACAATGGCCACTGAGTGTGACAGACAGGAATGTGATGGCGGTCGGGGAGGAATGTGATGAATCATTACTGTGTAATGATCAATTGAATGGACGGTTGTCGACAATAAAATTAGCAAGTAGAGTTTAAAAAGAAAAAAAGAGAACGTTCCTTGAAAGGGTTAAGAGGGAGTTTACAATACTCGAAAAGTTGTGAACTCAAACGTCAGGTAAAATAAAAAATAAAATAAAAAAGTAACTGGAAGTTTTATGGTAAAGTGAAACGCAGAGAGAGTGCTTACGTGTGTGTGTGTGTGTGTGTGCGTAGGGCTGTAGGCACTTGCTTGTGTGTGCGTGAGTGCTTACACGTGCTTGTGTGTGTGTGTGCGCTGGTGAAAATGGCCAAGGAGTGTGACAGACAAGAATGTGATGACGGCTGGGGAAAATGTGATGAATGGTTATCGTTCAATGATCAATTGAATGTGCTTTTGGTAACAATGGAGTCCGCGGGGAGAGACAAAAAGGAACGAAGTAAAGTAGTTAAGGAGATGACTCGAGCACAGGGCGAGGAACCTAACGGGTTAAAAGAAGGCTTACAGAACTTATGTGCTCGAGAATATAAGCGTTTGACGAATGAGAAAAGGAAGCTAGAGGGAATTCGAGTAAGCGGGAGTTACATGGAAAAAAGAAAAGCTGCTAAAGAAATGAAAACAATTGAGATAAACATGAAAAAATGGATTGACTGGTCTTTCGCCTGTCGCGCATGCGCAAGACAATTCAAACGACCCGCCCAGACTTTGACTAAGCCACCGCCCTATGACGTAAAGCCGGAGGCGTCTTTATACCCACTTTTGACAGTCACAGGAGGAGCCCTGGTGGTCGAAACAGAAACAAAGCTCTCTGGTCCACCCCCTACTCCTGTGACAAATGAGGGCGGTGCTCACACAGCCTCTCTAAGATTGAACCCTCCTCCAAAACTAATGCTGTCTCCTGAGTGTAAATCACCTCTGGTGCCTAAGCCCCAAAATAACAGCCACCCAGCGGAAAACCTCCCGAATATGCCTAATCTTACTAGACAGCAGATAATGCATGAGTCAATGCAGAACTCCTCACTTTACACGCCAGACCATTTTGTTGCCATAAACAAATGCCCTCCCCCAGTAGATGACAGTCTCTCACGTGCACATCAGACATTCTCGAACAACACACAACAGAGCCAGACTTTGTGGTCTCCTGTAACTGTTAATGGCTCAATGGAAGGCTACATTGACCAACACCCACATGAACCACATGCATACAACACACAACAGAGCCAGACTTTGTGGTCTCCTGTAACTGTTAATGGCTCAATGGAAGGCTACATTGACCAACACCCACATGAACCACATGCATACAACACACGCTTAAAAAAAAAGCTGGAGGGACACGCATATCCACTTTTTCCTGATAATAGCGGCAGATTCCAATATAAGCCTTTTGCTGTTGCAGACATACAGGCCATCGTTGACAAACTCCCACCTGTGTCTGAAGGTGGGAGTCTTTGGCTTAATACGTTAGACAAACTAACAGCAGGATACACACTCTCAGTAGGAGACTTTAGGGGCATTTTGTATCGTTGTGTTTCCACGCAAGATGGCCAAAACATGGAACAACAAGCAGGATTAATGGCTGAACCTCAGACCCTGCCAATAACACCATACATTCACGACATAGCTACTGCTATGCGCAGTCTCTTTCCTCTTCCGTGTCAAAATGCCACACCCACTTATCAGTGGAAAGATGGTGAGTCACCTTATGTATTCATAAGTCAAGCTAAAGAGCAATGGTCACGTGCTACAGGTGTGCACCCCAGTAAAGAAGGGGAACACCGACAGTTTTTTAGACGAGCCGTACTTGACGCAATGCCAACTGTGGTGAAAAAAAGGATGGATGCTAATCCTGATATACCAGGAGCTGACGGTGCTACCTGGGAGAGGCACCTTATCCACCACATGCAGAATTGGACTAAGCAAGGTGAAAATGATAAGGCTGAGGACAGAGCAGTAAGGAAACAACTCCTTAATTTACAAATTGATGTAGCAAAAATGTCTAAAGACCCTAAAGGTCACAAATCTGCTAAAGTGTATTCGGCAACGGGTGAACTTGCTTTTGAACTACAAAAGATGGAGGAAAGAATCCTCAATAAACTTGAAACCAGACCCTCAGGCTCAGGTGGTGGACGCGGCGTTTCAAAGTCAATCCGGGGAAGAAACTGTTTCAACTGTGACCAGCCTGGTCACTGGAGCCGAGACTGTCCGAGTATTTCCGAACAGGAATGGTTCCGTCGTGCCGGCAGACGAACACGAGGTCGTGGCAGAGGGCACCCACAGCAGAGCTCCTCCCAACAGCAGCCACAACAACAGCAACAATACCACGCCCCCAGGTCCGCCTTAGCGCCTGGCGCCTCCGCCTACTTCCTGGGTGACGACGTGGACCAAGGGGGGGTCTTCTGAAGCTGCCCACAGCAGGAGCCACAGCAGGAAATACAGACAGGCCCCCTGCTGGACATAGTTGTCAATGGACAATGTTATCAGTTCATGATTGACACTGGCGCTACACATTCACTTTTGAATGCAGTAGTTCCAAAGAAACTGTGTGCTTCCTTTTTAAAGGTTGAAGGCTTTGCTGGGGTCACAAGGATGTTACCTGTCACCAAACCACTTCCGGTTCAGATTGCTGGACACTCGCTAAAGCATCCCTTCGTGGTTGATCATCACACACCTTGCCTGCTCGGTAATGATCTGCTTTACAAACTGTACCCTGACATCCAATATCGCACAGAAGGAACCTTCCTGGTGTTACCTGACGGCACTATCACCAAGCTGCGACACCACTATAAAGGCTCCTCCATGTTTGTGCTCATGCCTCAACCTGAGGTACCACAAATGGCGGACATCTACTGGACACGCCTCCTCCCGGAAACAAGTGAAGGACAAGGGCTGCTCCTGCTCTTCTATCAGTGGAAGCCCTGGCTGACCGAGCTGCGTCCGTATGTACCACCACCTGATCCGCCACATGTCACCTTATATTATGATCGCCAATCTGATGAAAGTTACCAAGAAGGTTTTGACACCATAGCAGGGAAAGAGTGGCCTTTGGCCTACACTCACATCTATGCTGGAGCTCAGGGTGTGTCCGCCCATGTCGATTTCACTCCTCAACAGAAAAAATGGTATAAAATGGACGCTACGGCAGTCCCACATTGTTCTCTTGCTCTTTGTCCCGCCTACCAAGCCAAGGACTTGGGTCCAATGACAAAACAGGGAGTATCTGCCACTGATTGGGTAGACACCCAAATACCACACTTACAACATTCTGACTCAGTTGATATGTTTCGTATCTCCTGCTCTCAGACTGCTGACCTCGGGGTTCTACAACATCTTCAGGTCGCTCGAGAGCATGGGCAAGAACGAACAGACCATCCTGAAGCTGCTGACATGTTAAACACCCTCCCACTGACCGTTTGGTCTCAAGGTCCCACAGATGTTGGTCTTGCTGTCAATGCGTCCCCTGTCTCTGTCAAAATTGACACCAGTAGTGTGGTACATGTCAGACAATACCCACAAAAACAACAAGCCATAGATGGCATTACAGATACCATCTCAGGCCTTAAACAATCTGGAGTATTGGAACCCTCCAACTCTAAATGGAACACACCTATTTTGCCTGTTCCAAAAACTGGCACCTCTGTGTACCGGATGGTACACGATCTTAGGGCCGTTAATGACGTCACAGTGACCCCTCCCATACCTGTTCCTAACCCTTACACAGCACTCACCCATCTGACCACTGCACACTGTTATTTCTCTGTCATTGACCTAGCGAATGCTTTCTTTTGCATCCCTATCGCTGAATGCATCAAACATGTCTTTGCTTTCACCTTTCAAGGTCAAAAGCTGCAGTATTCCCGCCTCCCACAAGGTTGGAAACTGTCGCCTGGCCTTTTCAACCAGCAATTACGAGACGATCTGGCCTCAGTGGAGCTTTTTGACGACACATTTGTTGTCCAGTATGTAGATGACATACTCATCGCTGCTTCTTCTCCTACCTCATGCCTGGCGGCCACCCTAGCTGTTCTTCAGCGTCTGGCCTCAACAGGATACAAGGTCTCTCGTAAGAAATTGCAGGTTGCCCGTTCCCTTGTTCATTTCATGGGGCGGGAGATCTCCTCAACGGGGGTCTCCCTGTCCCCTGACCATCGCCAGTCTATCCTATGTCATCCTAAACCTTCTTCTGTCAAACAATTACAGTCCTTCCTTGGATTGGCTGGTTTCAGCCGCTCCTACATTCCTTGTTTTTCCTTGAAAACAGCTCCTCTTCGTGCCCTCCTCCGCACTGCTGGAGTCCGCAACTCAAATGCTGCCCTCCAGTGGACGGTTGAGGCCGAACAAGCTTTCATTGACCTCAAGCAACATTTGTCTTCTGCTTCTGCCCTTGCAGTACCAGACTACAAACTACCCTTCTACTTAGATGTTTCTGAGAGTGAAGGTACTGCTAACGCTGTCCTTTTTCAGAAACCTGAAGGGGGAGGTATAGGGGGAACGCGTTGCGTTTTAACCTACACCAGCATTCTGCTTGACCTATCTGAACTTCGACATCACACATGCTCGCAACATGCTTCCACTTTGGCAAAACTGATTGACAAAACGGCACACATTGTCATGGGACACCCACTTACAGTACTGACAAACCACACTGTCATTGCATATGTATCATCACATTTGTTTACCATGACGCCACTCAAACAACGCAGACTCATGAAAATTTTGCAACAACCTCACATAACTTTTACACACGAAGGAATCAACATGGCTGATAACATAAATAGTGGAGAACTACATCACTGTGAGGAGAGAGTTGCTTTGACTGAAAAGATAAGACCAGACCTGTTGACCACACCCATCCCAGGCTCCCACTGGCTGTTCACGGACGGCTGTTGTTTCAGACATCCTCTAAAGGGATTGCAGGCAGCTTGGTCAGTGGTACAGCAGTCCAGCTCAGGAGAATGGGAGACCTTGGCCACCCAGACACTTGACGAACAGCTGTCGGCACAAAGAGCTGAACTTGTGGCTTTGACAGAAGCCCTAAAGCAAGGAAAAGACTACGAAGTGACTATCTTTACAGACTCGGCTTATGCCTTCATGTCAGCTGTCATTGACCTTCCTAAATGGAAGAGAAATGGCTTCCTGACTGCTGAAGGACATCCGATTAAATACAAGACAGAAATGGAAGCACTGGAAACAGCGCTGCTCCTACCTAAAAGGATAGCTATTGTCAAGTGCAAGGGACACAGTAAGGAAAAAGGGACAGTAACTGATGGTAACAACTTTGCTGACTCCGTAGCTAAGCAAACTGCTGGCTATGACAAGACTGGAATTATCATGACTGCCACTGCCTGCCAGACAGAACTCCTACCTGCCCTGTCTGATAATGAAATCAGAAAACATCAGGAGCAGGCCTCACCACAAGAGAAAACTTTGTGGCTGAGAAGAGGCGCTAGACAAGACCCGACAGGTCTTTGGCGAGGGCCAAATGGTCACCTGGCCTGGCCCCCAGGAATTAGACAAAAAATGCTCCGATGGGCCCACGGTCCCGGACATGTGGGGGCAAAGCAAACAAAAGCGAACTTGTCACTATGGTGGCACCCCTATTTGGAGAACATTGTGGACAACCACGTCAGATACTGCGATATCTGCCAGGACTTTAACCCCAGACCAACACTGAAACCAGAAATGGGGACTTTCCCCATTCCGGCACAAAATGGTGAAGAATGGACGATCGATTACACTGACATGATCAATCCGGTACAAGGGAAAAGGTACTTGCTAACTTGCGTTGACAATTACAGTGGATGGCCGGAAGCAACTCCAACCTCAAAAGAGGATGCAAAATCAGTAATTAAATGGCTTGTTAATGACCTAATTCCCCGACATGGTTTCCCCAAAAAGATTAGGTCAGACAACGGCACCCATTTCAAAAATACTCACCTAGCCTTGGTCGAAAAGGCTCTCGGACTAGAACACAGGTTTGGTTCGGTGTACCATCCTCAGTCCCAAGGTAAGGTCGAGAGAATGAACCAAAACATCAAGACAAAATTGGCAAAAATCTGTGCACAGACCAAATTGAAGTGGGTTGACGCGTTACCATTGGCTTTAATGACCATCCGAATGTCCATGAACAAAACTGGTTTTTCCCCCTATGAACTGCATTCAGGTCAGCCCTTCCCAGGACCAGCTGCCTCCCTGGAAGGAAGAATCAGCGTAAAACCAAAATGGTACTTTGAACAAATTCAGAATTTGTGTAATAATTTCTCTGCACAGATTCGTGGACAACAATCCACTCCTCCAGGGACCCTCCCTCCCGTAGAGTGGGTCAAGCTCAAAGTCATCAAACGCAAGTGGACGGAGCCCAGGTGGACTGGTCCCTTCAAGGTCGTGGAACGGACGTCTCACGCCCTTCGACTAGCTGGTAAAGGGGACACCTGGTACCACCTCTCCCTCTGCACTCCTGCTGAAGAACCTGATAGATCACCAGCGGATGTCATTGCTGACATAGCCACATCATCTGCCCCACTCGACCCCCTAGCAGCGCCTTTTGAGCCTGAGGCAGCTGAAGAAGAACGGGAGCAGAAAACGACTCATTTTTAGTGGGTGTGTTAACGAAGTAACACACATAAGGGGTGATCGTGCTAGTAACCTCTCCCCCTCTAGGTCATAGAAGAGCGAGGCTTTAATTACACACACATAATCCTACAGCCCAGAAGACGACGCTGAGAGAGAGATTTTCTACCTATATTACTCTTTTTAACTTCTATATTGTATATCCTTATTTGAGACCAGCCTTTATACTCGAAGTTATCCAATTTCTTTTGCTTGTTTTCAGCATAACTATCTGTGTCGTTATATTAAGTGAAAAGTTTGATGTTTATCCCCGTTTCGTTACCTGAATTACTCTGATTTTGATAGTCGAAAAGCAGGATGTTACGCCCAGAAGTATTTCCTGACGGATTGGTGTTTAGGCTTGTTCTACTGTTCTTGTGCCTCAGTCCTTCCTTCCCGACGACAGTGACTGACAAGTGTCTTAGAACATACGGCGGACTTGAAATAGACTGGGTTAGGGGGGACAGCAAGACTTATTTTTTTGACCTGTGCAGTGTGATTAAATGCGGGGGGAAAAATAGTTTGTACCGTAGTAGTAACCTCTATCTTTGTGACGACATAAAACTGAATCATTGGTGTCGGAAGCAGACAACATACTCTAGTGGGTGGTGCCCCTCATGGACGAGTGTAACCCACTACACAGGGCCCTCTTTTTACCATTACCGCCTACCTCTACTATTACAAGTTATTCAGAGAGGGATGACCTTTCAGAGGAATTTTGATCGTTCCCAGAATCCCCTTGCACTTACAATTATCGGAATGGGTGTTGTGCCAAGTCCCTTTTATGTTGTTTTGGGGGTTGAACAGGCTGGTACGGACCCTAAAGGGATTATTAAAATTAATATCCTTGAGAGGGCATTAACTACCTTTGCCCCCTCTGTAGCACCTAAAGTGCCACTCCACCTCGGTGACGTTACAAAAGCTCTCACATCTGTGTATACTAATGACATCACCACTGAAGACCTGGTAGCTTTGACCTTAGGAGCAGGTGCAGGCAACCTATGGCTCAGGTGGATGACTAGCATGGCTAAGAGCCAAAACCTGGGTGACTGTGTTGCTTGTTCCGCTGGACGTCCTTTTCCCCACACTTACCCCGCCCCTTTTAAGTTGACTGACATAAATGGCTCAAACTGTCTTATTTCCTTGTTCTCTGAACCCACGCCACCAGGGTGCGATTTGTTGGCTAGTGTGTACCCTCCTGTTGACAATTCCACCCGACTTCTTCCATTTGTGGCCCAAAAGCTGAATTACACGTGTTTTCAATTCAAAGGACCCTCTTCGTCCCCCAACAAATTGGGTGATATTAACCCTTCCTGGTGCACCACACTGATAGATGGCTCAAGGATAGGCCCTTGGGCACGAGCTGACTTATTCTGGTATTGTGGGGAGCACAGATTGTACATTAGAATCCCAAAGTCATCCGTAGGGCTTTGTGCTATGGTTAGACTGGTGACCCCACTCACCCTAGTGGGTACCAAATTAACTCCCCTTGTAACTCCTGTCTCAGCGGCCTCTCTAACTTCTCGCCGACGCCGCCATGTTTTATCTCGAAGGAGTGTAAAGGGCTCCTTTGATCTGATGAGAAACCCTGATGGTGTTTACTTTGATGCAATTGGACAACCAAGAGGGGTCCCCTCACAACACAAATTGTGGTGTGAATCCTGTGCAGGTTTCGAGAACCTTCCTATCATTGGTGCTATTTTCCCTGTGACTGCTACTAAAAATGTTGAACGCATTAACTATGTTTTTTATAATCTGTTGAGACTGACCAACCTGACTCGTGACGCCGTTGAGGGACTTGCTGAACAACTTGCCCCGACCTCTCTCATGGCCATCCAGAACCGCATAGCCCTTGACCGCATCCTAGCCAAGGAAGAAGGCGTGTGTGCAATGTTTGGTGACCAATGCTGTACCTTCATTCCTAACAACACTGCACCAGATGGCTCAGTTCAGAGGGCCTTAGAGGGCCTCCAGGCCCTGTCTAAGGAACTTACTGAAGTTTCAGGGGTCTCTGACCCCTTTAAAGATTGGCTCCAAAGCACATTTGGCAGGTGGACTGACCTAATTAAGTCTGTCCTGGTCTCCATTGGAGTTTTCTTGGCCATTATAGCCTCTTGCGGTTGCTTTATCGCCCCTTGTGCTAAGTCTCTATGCACCCGCATCATTGTTAGAGCTGTAGAAGGTCAACCCCACCCTGTTTCTGGGCTCGTTATGTCTTTGAAGGGGGTCAAGCAAAATGGAGACTTTCGAGAATTGTTGATTTCCTTCCCTGACCATGACGACATTGACGTGGACTCCCTCCATCTGTCATCCATGTAAATATGCTGTTGTTTTATTGCTAGCTTGCTCAAAGAAAAAAAAAACTACAGCACCTACTTTAATGTGGGGCGTGCTTTAGAGGTGTTGCTCTCGTAGGAGAGATCTTTTGGATAAGATCTGAAGGGGGATTGTAGATAATGCATATGTTTAAGAGCTATTTCTTTATTCATAATCATGTTTGAATCAGCTCATTTCTTTCCTTAATTTTACTCTGTATACTAGTTTCTCTTTGTCTTCAGATTGCCTGGTTAGATAGGGTCGTAAACCATCAGGAATGTGAACACAACCCCCAAGTCTCTCTTCTTATCAGTGTTGGGGGGAGGGGAAAGGCGGGCTTTCTTTGTGTGAAAAGAGTTGCTTTTGGCCTGTGGAATGCCAGATCAACTTGGGCTACGCATTTGGATGTGTTGTTCGAGGCTGGTCTCTATTCTCAAATATTTGACAATAAAATTAGAAAATACCTATTCTGTGATTGGTGTATATTCGAGATCAGTTTATGTGTCATCTAAGTAACTTGGGACTGACCAGCGTTTTACATCCCACTTGGAGGAACATCTGGTCAAACGCAACAATTTGTACATATATACAAATACGTATATGTACATATATACATATACATATATGTACATATATACATATATGTGTATATATGTACATATATACATATACGTATATGTACATATATACATATACATATATGTACATATATACATATATGTGTATACATGTACATAAATACGTATATATATATATATATATATATATATATATATATATATATATATATATATATATATATATATATATATATATATATGTATATATATATATATATATATATATATATATATATATATATATATATATATATATGTACATATATACATATATGTACGGGATGAAGTCTCTACACATGTTTGCACTAAGTGCAACAGGGACTGTCACTCAAGAATTGGCTTGTACAGCCATGCTAGGCATTGTCAACAAACATGAATGTACCGTATCAACAAAACATCAAGTTAAAATGTGAAAATTATAATTAGATATGTGCATTGTATAATTACAACACTCATTAAAACTGAAAATATATTACTAATAATTGACTGAAATAGGATGACAAAACTATTTAAATAAAAAAATAAATAAACTATTAATAATAATTAAAGTACCATTACAAAATGAAAAAAATAAAATCAATTAAAAATAAATTAAATAAAAAATTAAACATCAAATCAAAATAAGTGTCTGACACAAGAGCGTAAATTAGCATGGTCATCTGTGACTAAGCTGCCAAAGATACATATATGTGTATATATTGTACATATATATATATATATATATATATATATATATATATATATATATATATATATATATATATATATATATATATATATATATATATATATATATATATATATATATATATATATATATATATATATATATATATATATATATATACATATATGTGTGTGTGTATATATATATATATATACAAATATACATATATATGTACATATATACATATATGTGTATATATGTACATATATACAAATATACATGTATATGTTCATATATGTATATATGCACATATATATATATATATATATATATATATATATATATATATATATATATATGCACATATATATATATATATATATATATATATATATATATATGTTCATATATGTATATATGCGCATATATATATATATATATATATATATATATATATATATATATATATATATATATATACATATACACGTACATATACACGTACATATACACGCTCATATATGTACATATGCACATATATATGCACATATATATATATATATATATATATATATATATATATATATATATATATATATATATATATATATATATATATATATATACATATATATATATATATATATACATATATATACATATACACGTACATATACACGTACATATACACGTATATATATACATTACAGGCCAAAAGTTTGGACACACCTTCTCACCTTTTCATGACTATTTACATTGTAGATTGTCACATCAAAACTATGAATGAACACATGTAGAGTTATGTACTTAACAAAAAAAAAGGTGAAATAACTGAAAGCATGTTTTATGTTCTAGTTTCTTCAAAATAGCCACCCTGATTGCTCCGATTACTGCTTTGCACACTCTTGGCATTCTCTCGATTGCGAGTCTACTGACAGATGTAAGTCAGAACTTTAAGCTACTTTTTTTGAGGAATGGCAACAGCGGAGGAAGATAAAGAAAAAGAAGAAGCTTATCGGCTATGGCATCGTCATCGCCCATTTTCAGGACTTATGCAGATCCCAATACAGATCAGCAGATACCAGAAGGTAAGAAAAGTTGGTTTTGCATAATATTGTGAAAAAAACCCCCGCCAGATAATGTCTGCTAATAGGTGCCATTTTGCGGTCCTCATACACACACCATAATAATACTGGTATGTTGAAGCAGAGTACGTCTAACCACGGTAGCCGTAATGCGCCGACAATCCACCAATTGGTGCGGCTTTATAGGTCGTACTAAATCATTATGACGGATTTTTGAGTGCCATGTGTAATGTTCTCAGTGGAACATTTAAAGTTTTGATGTTGTTTACCGGCGTCATGTTGCAGTCTACACGTATCTCCTATGTGTGACTGCCATCTACTGGTCACACTTATCATTACACCAGGTACCAAATAAAATAGCTTCGAGGTCGTTAAGCACGACCAGAATGATTCCCTGCATTAGGCTCACCGGGTTGTAAGGCGCACTGTCGATTTTTGAGAAAATGAAAGTATTTTAAGTGCGCCTTATAGTCCGAAAAATACGATACTTCACTAATTATTGTTATTTTTAAATACCAAATACTAGTACCATATGTGTTTGTATTGTATCTGCTGATGTAGTTCTGTTGTAAAGGGCCGATGCCATACCATCCTTCCACCAAAATACCAAATTGTTATGACCTCAATTTTAGAGTATCACATTTGATCAAAAGAATTGGAAGGGTTGTGATAATCACTGACAAAAAACAAATCTAGCGACTGGCTCATTAACATGAAAGATGGAATTGGGACCGTCGCAATGATTTATTTTGGCTCCACATGACAGTGAAAGAAATATTCCCATTTACATTTAGCTCTGTAAAGCCAGGCAAAAAAAAAAAGAAAAAAAAAAAGTGGCAGCTTTTCACATGCGCATTTAATTTGCAGTCTGGAGGCGTGTGGGTCTCCTCTGCACCGACATGATGAGCGAGCTGGCTGGATGTTCACACACACACACACACACACACACACACACACACACACACACACACACACACACACACACACACACACACACACACACACACACACACACACACACACACACACACACATACAGGTTATCATTTGGAATGGGGACCAAGTTTTTGATCATGACTTGTGGCGACCACCCTTTCTACCAGTGACGTGCGGTGAGGTTCACGGCAGGTGAGGCACTGACTTCATCGCAGTCAGATTTACAAACATATGAACCCTTAAGAGTATCTTATTCACCATGTGATTGGCAGCAGTTAACGGGTTATGTTTAAAAGCTCATACCAGCATTCTTCCCTGCTTGGCACTCAGCATCAGGGGGTTGGAATTGGGGGTTAAATCACCAAAAATGATTCCCGAGCGCGGCGCCGCCGCTGCCCACTGCTCCCCTCACCTCCCAGGGGGTGAACAAGGGGATGGGTCAAATGCAGAGGACAAATATCATTACACCTAGTGTGTGTGTGACAATCATTGGTACTTTAACTTAACTTTACACATACAAACTGTAGCACACAAAAAAGCACATTTAATAAAAACAACTTTATAATGGTCTTACCTTTACTTATAAATGAAGTCCATGCGCCGCTGTTGTGCTGGATTAATGCACACCCCCTGACGGGAGTGTTATATCAACTAAAGCCCATACTTAAACTTCCCACGTGCAAGATTGAACCTATTTAAAAAAGTGTACCCGAGGGTTTATAAATGTCGTCTATACTGTATGAAACTACAAAATAACAAACACGGAGGCTCCAGTTTACACGAGGACCACTTTTATTTACCTTCTTTCAAAAACCTCCGCTCCACTCCAACGTGTCATCACTTCCGCTCTTAGCGCCTTCAAAATAAGAGCTCAAGGCATATACTGTATAACAGTGTACAACAGGAACTTAACATCACAAAGAGGAAAGCCCATAAAAATAGGTTACAAAAGTTATTTAATAAGAAGCCAAAAAGTGCAAAAACAATAATGTTCGTGTCGGAGGAGTTGTGAATGAATGAAATATGAAATCCGTGCTGCAGTCTGCAGGTGTACCTAATGTTGTGGCCCTGCAGTCATTCGCAACTCCTCCAACACGAACATTATTGTTTTTGCACTTTTTGGCTTCTTATGAAATAACTTTTTTAAATAGATTCAATCTTGCGCGTGGAAAGTTTAAGTGTGGGCTTTAGTTGATATAACACTTCCGTCACGGGGTGCATTCTACGGCGGGGGTGCATTCTCTACCACCAGGAGGCGGGATTACTGCGAGCCTCAGCCAGTGCGTCTTTTGCAGCCGTTTTATGATCGCTCAGCACAAGAAATACTTACGCACATACAGTTGTTGACAAAATACACTGTACATTATATACCTCAGCTAACTAAACTATGGAAATGTATAATATAATTCATTTAGCAATACGGTCTCACTGCACAGCAGGCCAGCAGTTAGCCGAGTCCGCAATCCATGTTGAGGCACAACGCAGTGACGTGCCTCACTGACCGTCTCTTCTCAGTATTTGAACGGCAAATGTGAAAATTCAGCGATTTTGAATAAAAATAATCTAAAACTGGTGAAGTTAAATGGAAAATAACTTTATAGTATAATCATTGGATACATATATATATTTTTTTCTTTTTACATTCTTTTTCTTTCCATGATGGCACGTGAGGCCCCGCCTCACCTGCCTCTAGTGACCGCACGTCACTGCTTTCTACAGGTTGTGGAGGCATAAAAAAAATGTTGTAAAATGTCCACTGCCCAGTTAGCTCATACACGTCTTTAAATCTCTGGATTGATGAAGTAATGTGCTGATCATTCTTTCTGGGGACCCTGGGGGAAAAAAGAGTTCATATGGTTCATGGGGACCTAATTTAAATGATTTTGCATAATTCACACACATTTGTTCGTGACTACTGAGGACCATTTAAAAAAAACAAAACAAGTTCCAATGAAATATGACATGATCCTCAGAATGCAGCACTATAGCTGTCCTCTTATAGCAGGGGTGTCCAAAGTGCGGCCCGGGGGCCATTTACGGCCCGCAGCTAATTGCTTACCGGCCCGCCACACATTCTGGAAATGCTATTACAAAAATTAAAAAAAACATTGAAAAAAGTGGAATGAGGTGAAATATAACGAGAAAAAGTTGCAATGTTGACACAAAGCTGTCATGCAGGCTGTTTTTTTGTTTTTGTTTTTTTTGCCATTGCTCAAAAAAATAATATTTACAAAAAAATCAATGTTATAATTAATTATTTTCAAGGCTCCAATTACTTCAAAAACTTTACTTTAAAATGTTTTATGTGGAAAAAATATTGCATATATTGTGTGGTTGCCATATAAAAACATCAACGTTTTATTTGACAAAAACAAAAAAATAGTTTAAACGCAAAATCGACAGATATATCTGAAGTTGATCTTGTATCTTAAGTGTTGAAAGTAAAAAAAAAAAATAAAAAAATTAAAATGTATCATTTTATGAGTGGGGCACCTTTTGGAGTGGGATTGTATTTATCTTTACACCGTGATTACTCAAAAAATAATAGTGAATTAAAATCAATGGTGTCCTGCATTATTGATCTTTTATGGTTCTAATTACTAAATACTGCATATTTCAGTTTTACTATAAACAACAAAGTTTTCTATGACAAAAAAGGCATAAAACCATTTTATTTTTTATTTTTTATTACATATCAACCTGAAGTTGATATAGAGATGTACTGTAAGCGTTAAATAATTTTTAAAAAATGATAATTTGACTTATTTTTAACATTTTAATGACTGAGACCCTTTATGGTCCCCGGGACCCCTAAAGGTAAAAAAAAAATCCATATATTTTGTTATGGTTTGAAAATTAAAAATATCAAAATGGCCGCCCGCATGCTTTAATTTTTCAATTTACGAATATAAATATAAATAGGAAGTTTCACCACTTAAATGTTCAAGCCAATCCTGCATCTTCTGTGACATGACTGAAAACTGCTATTTAGCAGTAATGAAGTTGTCTGCAACTCCAACTACCATATATAGAAGGATGGAACATTCTGACTGTAAATCATACTTTAAGGTAATAATGTTTTATAATCATGCTGTATGAAAATGTCATCTTAAGGAACACTAAACCAGATTTTGTTTTTGTGGAGGAAAAGCGGACGTGACGACAGGTTATAGAGGACGCCAAAGGCAGTGCCTTTAAGGCACTCCCCCAATATGTTGACGGGTGGAAATCGGGAGAAATTGAGGAGAATGGTTGCCCCGGGAGATTTTCGGGAGGGGCACTGAAATTCAGGAGTCTCTTGGGAAAACCGGGAGGGTTGGCAAGTATGCCTGGAACCTTAAAGTTGCTGGCACGGCCACTCTACCAACTGAGCTGTAACGCCCCAACCGAGCTATACCGCCCCGGTAGAGTCAACTTTCCAATCCTCTTGGTGACATTTTTTTGTATACAGCTACTAGGGACACATCTAGTGACTTTTCCCGGTGTTATTGGAGATTTCCAAGTTCCTAGCTGGACGTTTCATCTGGAATTTTAGAATGGTTGTTTACTATCACACTTAAATAAATTACTGATTCAGATTTGCCCACTGTATACAGCCTCAGTCGCTTACCCACCTCGACTTTGTGTGTGTGTGTCTCTCCGTGACAAACATCGAGTCAGTCGGTGCAGAGGAGACCCGCACGCCTCCAGACTGCAGACGGAACGCGGATAGGAAACGCTGCCACTTTTTCCTGCCTCGGTTTGCAGAGCAAGATGCAAATGTGAATATTTCTTCCACTGTCATGTCAAGCTAATATAAATCACTGCAACAGCCCGATTCCATTGTTCATGTTAACGAGCCAGTCATTAGATGTGGTCCATTAGTAAATATCACAGCCCTCCGTTCTTGTGATCAAATTTGATGCTCTAACACAGACATGGGCAGAATACGGCCCGCCGGTCTGCTCCATATATATATATATCTTTATATATAGAGCGGATATATATTGCCAAAAGTATTTGGCCACCAGCTTTTACTCACATATGAACTTGAAGTTCCATCCCATGGAATTGTCCAAAATGTTTTGGTATCCTGGAGCATTCAAAGTTCCTTTCACTGGAACTAAAGGGGCCACGCCCAACTCCTGAAAAACCAACCCCACACCATAATTCCTCCTCCACCAAATTTCCCACCAATGCCGTCCCAAATGTAGCGTTCTCCTGGCAACCTCCAAACCCAGACTCGTCCATCAGATTGCCAGATGGAGAAGCGTGATTTATCCGTTCAGAGAACGCGCCTCCCCTGCTCTAGAGTCCAGTGGTGACGTGCTTTACACCACTGCATCCCACGCTTTGCATTGGACTTGGTGATGTATGGCTTAGATCCAGCTGCCGGCCATGGAAACCCATTCCATGACGCTCTCTGCGTACTGTACGTGGGCTATTTGGGAGGTCACATGAAGTTTGGAGCTCTGTAGCAACTGACTGTGCAGAAAGTCTTTGCACTATGAGCTTCAGCATCCGCTGACCCCTCTCTGTCAGTTTACGTGGCCTACCACTTGGTTGGCTGACTTGCTGTTGTTCCCAAACTCTTCACTTTTCCTATAATAAAGTTGACTTCGGAATATTTAGGAGCGAGGAAATTTCACGACTAGATATGTTGCGCAGGTGGCATCCTATGACAGTTCCACGCTGAAAATCACTGAGAGCAGCCCATTCTTTCACAAACGTCTCCATGCCTAAGTACTTGATTTTATACAACGGGCCAAGAGATTAGGACACCTGATTCTCATCCTATGGATGGGTCGCCAAATACTTTTGGCAATATAGTGTATGTACACACACCGGTCCCCAGACACAATAAGTATACAGAACGGCTTGCAAGCAGACTCGACACTGCGTCAAAGAACAATACCTAACAGTTGAGCACAGAGTCCAGTTGCCAAGTCCACATATTTCTTGTTCAGAGAGACTGTGTACAGACACAGGGAAGGGTTTGCCATGGGGAACCCTCTCTCAGCAAATATGAATGTTTTTTTCACGGAGGACCTGGAGGCCAAAGCCATCGCCACTGCTCCCAAGGAATGCAGGCTTACTCTCTGAAAACTTTGTGTGGACGATATATTGTAGAAGATAAAGGACGGCTACACACAAAGACTCACAGAACATCTAACTAAACACCACAAAAGGAACTGAAAACAAAATTAACTCATGAAGATGAAGAGCACGGACCAATTGCCTTCCTGGACATGAAAATCCAACACATGGAGGATGGAAGCATCAAGATCAAAGTATACAGACTGCCAACAAACACACTTGATATGGACATCAGAGCACCACACAGCACACAAGCTATCAATAGTCCGTACCCTATATGACCGCACTAAGGTCAGCACAGACAACCAAGACAGACAGGAGGAAGCAAATCATATAAGGCAGGCACTCAAAACCTGAAACTACCCCAACTGGGCATTAAACAAAGGCAAGGCATAGATCCTAAAGAACAACAAGGAAAAGATAAAGACAAAAAGGTTCTAAGCCTGAGAACCAGGGCATGGTCACCCTTCCATATGTCCAAATAGTACTGGTGGATCAAAGAGTTGAGTTGAGTTGAGTTGAGTTTGAGTTTATTTCGAACATGCAAGCATACAACATGATACATCACAATTTCCAGTTTCTCTTTTCAAGAGGCGGGTGAAATCAGGAATCAGGCCCCAAAGACCATAAACTGGGATGAAGAAGCCTACAACTTTCCCACACCTGGGACACAGTCCTGTCCAACAAACCATTGGACAGCAGTAGACCGCCCGGCAGTAGACCGCCATCCTACTACCTTGGGTGGGAGTATACCAGTGGTGCGCCGTCAGGCCCAGCAAGGCCTTCTATGCTGGCATAACATAACCAGAAATCATGATCATAAGTAAAGATAAAAGTACTTTTTAATCTACTTACCCTAAATATCTAAACATATTCATATTCTCTTCATGTCATATTATGTGCTGTTGTTTTGAGGTTAGAGTTTGTATCCAATCAGAATTCAGCTAGCTTATGTTGCCATGCTGTACCAAATCTGCCCAGGGCCTTCAGAATCAACAATGCGGGCGTCCGTGCACTGTAAGTGAACGGGCACACACAGGTGATAGACAGCTGCGATAGCCAATCAGATCACCAGTTGTTGTCACTAAGGCCTTCCAGCTGGCCTAAGATTAAACGTGACATTTACAGTGGCCTTGTGGTTAGAGTGTCTGCTCTGAGATCGGTAGGTCGTGAGTTCAAATACCAAAGACTATAAAAATGGGACCCGTTGCCTCCCTGCTTGGCACTCAGCATCAGACACAGACAGACAGCAGCTTTATTTTGTCCATTCTTAACATGTACAAGACACATAAGAACTGAAATTACTTTTTCGGCACAATCCCACTAGGAGCAGACATACGTTACAGGGGGACAAGACGGGACCGCCAACGGATCAGCCACTTACAGCGCTCCTTAAAAAGGTGAGAAAAAGGTGACATTGGGAAAGGGGGGAGAGTAAAAAAAATATCAGTCTGAGGCTGGACCCTCAGGAGTGGTCCAGACTGAGTCCGAGGAAAAAACCTCACATAGCATGGCACACATAAACATTGTACATGTAATCACAACAACTCGCAACCGAGGGGGGGGGGAGTTGGGGCCCTGGAGGCCAGCTGCCGCGATTAAAGCGCTACTCAGCCCCCCCAACAACGGAGGAAGTAAGCAGTGGTGAAGGTGTTGATTTGGGGAGGGGCGTGTGCGTGCATGTAAGCCCAATTAACTTGGGTGAGATGTTGGAATGTCTTTGTGGACTGAGGCCGATCTCAAAAGTTCGACCCAGGTGCTTTTTGAAAAAAAGGAAGGTCAAAAGCGTCCATCTTTGAGGAGTCCTCGGGGGAGTTCTTCAGAACAGCCTGCTCCTGATAGCATCAAGGCCATTCGAGGGAGTCAAATCGTAGATTAAGATGTTGTTTTTCTTCGAGCAGTAAAAACAATGACATTCCTGCTCTGTGTCCGTGTGCTGGCTCTCTCAATTCCAATTTAATTATTCTTTCTCGGCAAACTTCCCCAAGATGATATCCATTTTGCGATTCAAATCAGAAATCGCTCCAGTCTGTGTTCCCACAGCACGACCCAATCCTTCCATTGCGTTGAACAGCCTTTGGGCCCCTTGAGTAGCTGCCATCGTCTTCCGAATTTGACGATACACCAGAGCAATGCCCAGCCCAATCAGCAGGTACCCTGCGATCACGGTTCCAAATAGGTAGATGTCTTCCATGTCCTCGATGGAAAGGACTGAGAGGCACATGAGTCTCCAAGTACCCCAGGAATCTCTGACGTACCCCGCAGCAATGGTTCCATCAGGGCAGCCAGGCTCCCCCGAACCTGTTTTCCTTGTTGAAAAGACTGTGTCCATTGCGTCGAGAGTCCAGTTGATCAAATTCATTTTGATGTTTAAATTTGAGGACAGCGCAAGAAAAGAGGCTTCAAAAAAGTTCAGACAAAGACAAGGACACAAGAAAGCAAGCAGGTAAGGAGGGAGCGGAGAAAAATGCGACCGCCCTCACCAAGAGGCAAGACAGAAAAAGGTTGGAATTGGGGGTTAAATCAACAAATGATTCCCGGGCGCGGCCACCGCTGCTTCTCACTGCTCCCCTGTGGGGATGGGTCAAATGCAGAGGATAATTTCACCGCACCTCAGCGGATGAATTTGAGAACACATACAGTTGATAGACAGTTGCGATAGCCAATCAGATCACAAGTTGTTGACAGTAGCCTATCTAGGTAGCCTGATGTTAACGAGACTGTGATTGGATACTCACTTGTCATTCGCAAGTTGCAATTTAGCAGGAAGCAGGGAGTGTTGACCCACCAAGAAGGAGAACAAAACGTTGATTAGGTGGCAGATATATATTTGCAAGGCCATTTTCAAGAAAGATACTTAAAGAGAAAGAACATCTTGTGAGACGATGTCAGCCAACCCCGGAAGCTAGCTCAGCTGTCCCGGCGATGAAATGGGGAAATGCCCGCCATTTCCACTCGAATTAAACGACTACGGGCGGTACCACTGGCTTACACGGCGTCGAACGGGTTCTACAAATTGTGAGTTCAAATATTTCATTTCTCTATTTTTTCACGTTTAATAAGATGTGTTTTAATTGCTGATGCGGATTTATTGATTTTTAAATGTGCCAGAAAATAACCCGTTTTGTACACTGTTGATGTGTAAATAGTAGTGCGTAAATATGTTCCTGTATAGTATTTCTCCAGCAATGGTCATGTGGTGACATCAACGATGGTATTTTGAGAGGTAATCATTGAAGTCGGACATCACTGAAGGCCTAGGTGGGAAACGCACGGCCCGCCACTGACACAGACCGATACTTAATATGGACATCAGAGCACCCCACAGCACACAAGTAATCAGTAGTCCGTACCCTATATGACCGCACTAAGGTCAGCTCAGACAACCAAGACACAGAGGAGCCGGGTCACCCTCCCATATGTCAGGGGTGGGGGTCACGGAACGTATACAGCGGAGCAATGAGAAAACACCACATCAGCACGCCAGTCAAGTCTTCACCAAAGTACACCCAAAAGATCAGATCCCCCCCCTGAAAAAAAGGGTGATGTGATGTATGAGACCCCTTGCCTAACCTGCAATAAAACCGAGTTCAGCACACGGATAAGGGAACGCCAAAAAGAATGTGAAAAATAATGTGCAACGAGAAAGAAAGCAAGGCAGGAAAACCTGAAATCAGCCATTGTAGACCACTGCAGGAAACAGAACCACCTTACGGACTGGGATGCAGCCAAAGTCATCAGAACGGTAAGCATGAAATAGTACTGGTGGATCAAAGAGGCGGGTGGAATCAGGAATCAGGCCCTAAAGACCGTAAACTGGGATGTAGAAACCTACAACTTTCCCATACCTGGGACGCTGTCCTGTCCGACAAACCATTGGACAGCAGAGGGTCGCCCGGGGGTAGACCGCCATCCCACTACCTTAGGTGGGAGCATCCAGTATAGCTCACAGATGATATCACAACAACGTCACATGAAACCTCTGATGGAGGCTGCAGAGGCAAGGTAACCGAAACCTGTCAGGCCCAAACTATTTTACCTTTCAAGCTTTTATAGACAAACCTTATTTCTATTGTTAAAAAAATAATTTAAAACCTTGATCCAGCTGATTGTTGACGTATACTTGTCATGTTTACCTCACTTTTGAACTATTGAATAAATATTGGCTCCGAATATCAGGTAACAGCCCCCTTGCCTACTAGTAATTGTGAATAAAACATATCGGCCGATCTCTATCGTTATATGGTGATAATGCATGTTGATAACAGATTCTAGCTGTGTCTCGCAAATTTGACAGCGACAAGCGAACGGCCGCGTCCTTAACGCACTCTAGCGTCCTTGTTAGCGGCTAATGACCCCCCGCAGTGCAAAGCCACTTCTAAGTCAGCAATACTCACCTCCACGACGGAAAATGAACTATGTTTCGTACAGATTGTCATGATTGAGTCGCATGGTAATGCGCTGATCCTTTCCCCAAGATGCAGACGGAACTCCGGAGGCATCGTGCAGGTAGGAAAATGATTTATAGTCCATAAATCAGTCAGGAATATACAAAATGCATGAAAGCGTGCCGATAGTGCGGAAGCTATGGCGAAGCTTAGAACAGGACTCAAAAAGGTATACGGACGTAACTTGGGGTGTGACGCAAACAAGACAGCCAGACTGAGCGTGGCGAAAGGCAGTAATAAATAGCTCTCTGATTAGTGCCCGGGAGCGAGTGAGCGTCCCGAACACAAATCGGAGGCAGGTGAAAATAATCAGCACCCATGGCAACCAAGAAAACACAAACTCAGTGTTGCTGAAACAGAACTAAGGGAGTCTTTAACTAAACAAAACATGATCCGGGCAACAGATCATCACACAGATAACATTATCAGTGGCGGACGGGAATAGCTAAACATGCTACACTACACCCCGTGGGAGAATATGCTAACTGCAAGCTAGAGCTCTTGAATGTAAACATTGATATAAATATCGACAGTAATGATACTAACTATAGTATCATTAAATGGTCAATAATTGAGTGGGTGGATTGATATATTTTACTATAAAAATGTTTGTTGTTTTTGTAATTGTTTACAAACTAAGGAAATGAGTCCCGTTAGCTGTCATTGAATGTATATTCTATCATAACAACAACATGACTGAAAATTGTTTGTCGCTTTTCTTGGACTGTTTTTCATTACATGAACTTTCTTATTGTGAAAAATGTAAACAATTGTCAAACAAATGTGTTCCGTTAAACCACTAATGATAACACAAGCTAGCCGGTTATAATTTTTGCTTGAAACATGTTACTGTGAGCAAGTTGCGTACAGCACTTTTAAGGGCAGAAACCGAAATATTTCAATCAGTACCAATAGTAGGAAATATTTTAATTTTTAGAACTCAATCGGACATTGTGACTTTTGGTATTAGTGTTAGACCTTTAACATCAAAACTGTAGCCGTTATTATGATGTACAGTGCTGTTTCTAAATTACCGTAAGTTTTGAACTATAGAAAGTTTTTGAATGGTTGAAATCTGCGCTTTTGAGTGTTTTACCAGTTATTACTCAGACCAGGAACAAAGCAGAGTGGGCGGGATTGTTTTTCAGAGAAGCCAGCCCCAAATGCATGTGTCAGGAACAGATGCGGTTGCAAATTTTTACAACAAATTTCTGCATAAAAATGATAATATATCATATTGTAGGGGTTTATTACCCTCTTTATTCATATTTTGCTGTTTTTTACAGTTTAGATATAAAACATGTCTATCTGAGAAGTAAAATATGTTCATATGTTGTTAATATTCAGTGTTTTATTGTTCATAGTTAATATTGTAAATTCCACTTTCTTTATTTTACTGTAGATTTTGGGTGTCCCATTCAGGAAAAAAACTGTACAATTCCGTTCCGTTTTTTGCAGTGGTCTATCATAACTTTTTTTAAACTCTATCGGACATTGTGACTTTTGGTAATACTGTTAGACCTTTAACATTATAACTGTAGCCGTCTGTTTTTAAATGACCGTAAGTTTTGAACTATAGAAAGTTTTTCAATGGTTGAAATCTGCGCTTTTGAGTGTTTTACAAGTTATTACTCAGACCAGGAACTAAGCAGAGTGGGCGGGGTTGTTTTTAAACGCATGTGTCAGGACTAGATGCGGTAGCAAATTTTTACAACACATTTCTGCAGAAAAGTGATTATATGTCATATTGTAGGTGTTTATTACCCTCTTTATTCATATTTTGCTGTTTTTTCACAGTTTTGTTGTGAAACATGTCTATCTGAGAAGTAAAAGAGGAGCAATGTTCATATGTTGTTAATATTCAGTGTTTTATTGTTCATAGTTAATATTGTAAATCCCACTTTCTTTATTTTTATGTACATTTTGGGTGTTTCATTCAGTAAAAAACTACACAATTCCGTTCCGTTTTTTTTGCAGTGGTCTATCATAACTTTTTTTAGAACTCTATCGGACATTGTGACTTTTGGTATTAGTTTTAGACCTTTAACATCATAACTGGAGCCGTCATGATGTACAGTTCTGTTTTGAAATTCCCGTAAGTTTTGAACTATAGAAAGTTTTTCAATGGTTGAAATCTGCGCTTTTGAGTGTTTTACCAGTTATTACTCAGTCCAGGAACTAAGCAGAGTGGGCGGGGTTGTTTTTCAGAGCAGCCAGCCCCAAACGCATGTGTCAGGAACAGATGTGGTAGCACATTTTTACAACAAATTTCTGCATAAAAGTGATAATATATCATATTGTAGGTGTTTATTATTACCCTTTGCATTCATATTTTGCTGTTTTTTACAGTTTTGTTGTAAAAGATGTCTATCTGAGAAGCAAAAAAGGAGCGATGTTCATATGTTGTTAATATTCAGTGTTTTATTGTTCGTAGTTAATATTGTAAATCCCACTTTCTTTATTTTTATGTCCATTTTGGGTGTTTCATTCAGTAAAAAACTATACAATTCCGTTCCGGTTTTTTTGTAGTGGTCTATCATAACTTTTTTTAGAACTCTATCGGACATTGTGACTTTTGGTATTAGTTTTAGACCTTTAACATCATAACT
Source organism: Entelurus aequoreus (assembly GCF_033978785.1). Classification (NCBI taxonomy): domain Eukaryota; kingdom Metazoa; phylum Chordata; class Actinopteri; order Syngnathiformes; family Syngnathidae; genus Entelurus; species Entelurus aequoreus. Next base: position 50,812,999 of record NC_084751.1, read on the forward strand.
GGCGCCGTCATGATGTACAGTTCTGTTTTTAAATTCCCGTAAGTTTTGAACTATAGAAAGTTTTTCAATGGTTGAAATCTGCGCTTTTGAGTGTTTTACCAGTTATTACTCAGTCCAGGAACTAAGCAGAGTGGGCGGGGTTGTTTTTCAGAGCAGCCAGCCCCAAACGCATGTGTCAGGAACAGATGTGGTAGCACATTTTTACAACAAATTTCTGCATAAAAGTGATAATATATCATATTGTAGGTGTTTATTATTACCCTTTGCATTCATATTTTGCTGTTTTTTACAGTTTTGTTGTAAAAGATGTCTATCTGAGAAGCAAAAAAGGAGCGATGTTCATATGTTGTTAATATTCAGTGTTTTATTGTTCGTAGTTAATATTGTAAATCCCACTTTCTTTATTTTTATGTACATTTTGGGTGTTTCATTCAGTAAAAAACTATACAATTCCGTTCCGGTTTTTTTGTAGTGGTCTATCATAACTTTTTTTAGAACTCTATCGGACATTGTGACTTTTGGTATTAGTTTTAGACCTTTAACATCATAACTGGCGCCGTCATGATGTACAGTTCTGTTTTTAAATTCCCGTAAGTTTTGAACTATAGAAAGTTTTTCAATGGTTGAAATCTGCGCTTTTGAGTGTTTTACCAGTTATTACTCAGACCAGGAACAAAGCAGAGTGGGCGGGGTTGTTTTTCAGAGCAGCCAGCCCCAAACGCATGTGTCAGGAACAGATGCGGAAGCACATTTTTACAACACATTTCTGCATAAAAGTGATAATATATCATATTGTAGGGGTTTATTACCCTCTTTATTCATATTTTGCTGTTTTTTACAGTTTAGTTATAAAACATGTCTATCTGAGAAGTAAAATATGTTCATATGTTGTTAATATTCAGTGTTTTATTGTTCATAGTTAATATTGTAAATCCCACTTTCTTTATTTTATTGTACATTTTGGGTGTCCCATTCAGGAAAAAAACTGTACAATTCCGTTCCGTTTTTTGCAGTAGTCTATCATAACTTTTTTCAGAACTCTATCGGACATTGTGACTTTTGGTATTACTGTTAGACCTTTAACATTATAACTGTAGCCGTCTGTTTTTAAATGACCGTAAGTTTTGAACTATAGAAAGTTTCTGAATGGTTGAAATCTGCGCTTTTGAGTTTTTTACCAGTTATTACTCAGTCCAGGAACTAAGCAGAGTGGGTGGGGTTGTTTTTCGGAGCAGCCAGCCCGAAACGCATGTGTCAGGAACAGATGCAGTAGCAAATTTTTACAACACATTTCTGCAGAAAATTGATTATATGTCATATTGTAGGTGTTTATTACCCTCTTTATTCATATTTTGCTGTTTTTTTACAGTTTTGTTGTGAAACATGTCTATCTGAGAAGTACAAGAGGAGCGATGTTCATATGTTGTTAATATTCAGTGTTTTATTGTTCATAGTTAATATTGTAAATCCCACTTTCTTTAATTTTATGTACATTTTGGGTGTTTCATTCAGTAAAAAACTACACAATTCCGTTCCGTTTTTTTTGCAGTGGTCTATCATAACTTTTTTCAGAACTCTATCGGACATTGTGACTTTTGGTATTAGTTTTAGACCTTTAACATCATAACTGGAGCCGTCATGATGTACAGTTCTGTTTTTAAATTCCCGTGAGTTTTGAACTATAGAAAGTTTTTCAATGGTTGAAATCTGCGCTTTTGAGTGTTTTACGAGTTATTACTCAGACCAGGAACTAAGCAGAGTGGGCGGGGTTGTTTTTCAGAGCAGCCAGCCCAAAACACATGTGTCAGAAACAGATGCAGAAGCACATTTTTACAACAAATTTCTGCATAAAAGTGATAATATATCATATTGTAGGTGTTTATTATTACCCTTTGCATTCATATGTTGCTGTTTTTTACAGTTTTGTTGTAAAAGATGTCTATCTGAGAAGTAAAAGAGGGGCGATGTTCATATGTTGTTAATATTCAGTGTTTTATTGTTCGTAGTTAATATTGTAAATCCCACTTTCTTTATTTTCATGTACATTTTGGGTGTCCCATTCAGTAAAAAACTGTGAAATTCTGTTCCGTTTTTTTGCAGTGGTATGTCATAACTTTTTTTAGAACTCTATCGGACATTGTGACTTTTGGTATTAGTTTTAGACCTTTAACATCATAACTGGAGCCGTCATGATGTACAGTGGTGTTTTGAAATTCCCGTAAGTTTTGAACTATAGAAAGTTTTTCAATGGTTGAAATCTGCGCTTTTGAGTGTTTTACGAGTTATTACTCAGACCAGGAACTAAGCAGAGTGGACGGGGTTGGTTTTCAGAGCAGCCAGCCCCAAACGCATGTGTCAGGAACAGATGCGGAAGCACATTTTTACAACAAATTTCTGCATAAAAGTGATAATATATCATATTGTAGGTGTTTATTATTACCCTTTGCATTCATATTTTGCTGTTTTTTATAGTTTTGTTTAAAAGATATCTATCTGAGAAGTAAAAAAGGAGCGATGTTCATATGTTGTTAATATTCAGTGTTTTATTGTTCATAGTTAATATTGTAAATCCCACTTTCTTTATTTTTATGTACATTTTGGGTGTTTCATTCGGTAAAAAACTTTACAATTCCGTTCCGTTTTTTTTGCAGTGGTCTATCATAACTTTTTTTAGAACTCTATCGAACATTGTGACTTTTGGTATAAGTTTTAGACCTTTAACATCAAAACTTTAGCCGTCATCATGATGTACAGTGCTGTTTTTAAATAACTGTAAGTTTTGAACTATAGAAAGTTTTTGAATGGTTGAAATCTGCGCTTTTGAGTGTTTTACCAGTTATTACTCAGACCAGGAACAAAGCAGAGTGGGCGGGGTTGTTTTTCAGAGCAGCCAGCCCCAAACGCATGTGTCAGGACTAGATGCGGAAGCACATTTTTACAAAAAATTTCTGCATAAAAGTGATAATATATCACATTGTAGGTGTTTATTATTACCCTTTGCATTCATATTTTGCTGTTTTTTACAGTTTTGTTGTAAAACATGTCTATCTGAGAAGTAAAAAAAGGAGCGATGTTCATTTGTTGTTAATATTCAGTGTTTTATTGTTCATAGTTAATATTGTAAATCCCACTTTCTTTATTTTCATGTACATTTTAGGTGTCCCATTCAGTAAAAAACTGTAAAATTCCATTCCGTTTTTTTGCTGTGGTCTGTTTTTAGAACTCTATCGGACATTGTGACTTTTGGTATTAGTGTTCCTGGAAAAAAGGGACCCAAACACACATACTGTACGGCAGAATATATCTACACAGCTAATTGTGTATATATATTTTATACACATTGGCCCCTCCAGACACATTTTTCTCTCTCAATGTGGCCCCAGAGTCAAAATATTTGCCCGGCTCTGGTATACAGTATAACTACAACTAATATTGTCAGAATAATTACATCTAAGTTATCACAAAACTTGGTGTTTCAATGAGTTCCCGGCGAGCAGACAAAAGCTGTCTTTGATCTTAACAATCAAAAAGGTTGTAAAACTCCACTGTGTAGGATGGGAAGCGACAAGAAGGTGCCGGTTTCTTTGATGTATTGTAATCCACAGGAAGATTTTGTTTTGACCCGAGATCTAGAAAGCGGAGAGGAAGCAGGAATCGACCCCCTTCCAGGCACCTTGTCTTTGAACTGTTTTGTAACCAAAGGCGATGGCTGTTTATGACCCCCTTCCGTTAGAAACAGCTGTTGCTATGTAATCAGGGAAAGTCCAAATAAAAAAAGGAGGCGTACAATCTTTCGTCAGAGCGTGGTGGGACACTGTCTACGCGTTTCTCCTCATTGAGCCAAATTGAATTCTGTCTCTGTTCAATTCCTTGCTTCTTTGTCTGTTTAATAGATGTCCTCAGTGTTTGAACCTGACAAATATATAAAATACACTGAACACGAGCAAAAAAGCTGTCTCTTGGAGAACGACTGGAGAAGTCCTGTGAAACTTTTAAGCTCAACTCTGCTCGTTGTCGTCGTAGAACCTCACATGACAACACAGCTGTGATTAGGGAAACAAACATCTGCAACACAACGCTGCTTTGTGTATTTGTCTGTTGTTTTTTTTATGAACTATTTTAGTCCTCCAGCTGTGGAAGTAGCTGGCCACACACGCATCCCCTCTAGGCCACACAGGCTCTGTCATAAAGCATCCAAAATATCATTAAAAGGCCATTGCATTGTTTTTTTTTAAAAGGAAAAAAGATCTGTTTCGACCTGCACAAGAAAAAACGTATAGTGTGCGACTCGCATGCTCTTGCATACATGATACTCCCTTTCATTTAGGTCTGCTGGTTTCACATCATTAAAAAGTCAAAGAAAACTGGGTGTTCATCTTAAAACTTAGTATAATCTTGACTATAATATCATGATTTGCAAATCATTTTCAACTCACATTCAATTGAATGAGTGCAAAGACAAGATACTTAACATTCGAACTGGAAATTGTAGTTATTTCTTGCAAATATTAGCTCATTTGGATGTTTCAAAAAAGCTGGCACAAGTGGCAAAAAAGACTGAGAAAGTTGAGGAATCCCACAGGTGAACAGGCTAATTGGGAACAGGTGGGTGCCATGATTGGGTATTAAAGCAGCTACCATGAAATGCTCGGTCATTCCCAAACAAGGATGGGGCGAGGGTCACCACTTTGTCAACAAACGCGTGAGCAAATTGTCAAACAGTTTAATTTCTCAACCAGCTATTGGAAAGAATTTAGGGATTTCACCATCTACGGTCCGTAATATCATCAAAAGGTTCCGAGAATCTGGAGAAAACACTGCACGTAAGCCATGTATTACGGACCTTCAATACCTCAGGCGGTACAGCATCAAAAAGCGACATCAGTGTGTAAAGGATATCACCACAAGGGCTCAGGAACACTTCAGAAAACCACTGTCAGTAACTACAGTCGGTCGCTACATCTGTAAGTGCAAGTTAAAACTCTACTATGCAAAGCGGAAGCCATTTATCAACAACACCCAGAAACAACGCCGGCTTCGCTGGGCCCGAGCTCATCTAAGATGGACTGATGCAAAGTGGGAAAGTGTTCTGTGGTCTGACGAGTCCACATTTCAAATTGTTTTTTGGAAACTGTGGACGTCGTGTCCGCCGGAACAAAGAGGAAAAGAACCATTCAGATTGTTATAGGAGAAAAGTTCAATAGCCAGCATGTGTGATGGTATGGGGGTGTATTAGTGCCCAAGGCATGGGTAACTTACACATCTGTGAAGGCACCATTAATGCTGAAAGGTACATACAGGTTTTGGAGCAACATATGTTGCCATCCAAGCAACGTGGCCATGGACGCCCCTGCTTATTTCAGCAAGACAATGCCAAGCCACGTGTTACAACAGCGTGGCTTCATAGTAAAGTAGTGGTAAAAATGCCCCTGTGCCAATTTTTTTGCAATGTGTTGCAATGTATTTGCACAAAAAAAAACTTTTCTCAGTTTGGACATTAAATATCTTGTCTTTGCAGTCTATTCAATTGAATATAAGTTGAAAATGATTTGCAAATCATTGTATTCTGTTTTTATTTATTAATTACACAACATACCAACTTCACTGGTTTTGGGTTTTGTATTATCATAATGGTGTATTGACTTAATGGACAAATCAGTATTTCATAAAGGTTTCATAGTGTATTTTATTTCGGGTTAATATCTCCCACCAACAACATTCTATTTTTGACATGACACAACATTTTTATTGACATCCCCCAGCTGGTAAAGAAGACTTGACTGAGACAGCATAAGTCAACCTTCCTTCCTCCTACACACTTCCAATGTTGAGACTCGGGTCACAGTCTGTAATATGAGATACAGATGTGGATACTGTGCATGTACAGGGTCTATATACAGTATCTCTCTCCACTGAATCATGTTGTGGCCGCTGCATGTGCAAACAAAGAGACAAAACACAAAAGTGTATCTCTTAGGTATTGTTTTTTTTTTTTTTATGTCAAATACCTTAAAGAACTAAACAACAGGCAAAAACTGTAGAGACCATTTTGCATGGTGCTAAACCAGAGGTGTCAAAGTGGTTTTCAGTGAGGGCCACATCGCAGTCATGTTTGGCCCCACAGGGCCGCTTCTAAATAATAATAAATTAATAAATAAATTAATAAATTATAATAATACATTTTTTAAATTTGGAACTGGCCAGATTTTGGATGCCTGCGCCTAGTTTGGGGACCCCTGCTCTAATGTGTCAGGACTTTGCCTAGACCAGGGGTCGGCAACCCGCGGCTCCGGAGCCGCATGCGGCTCCTTGACCACTCTGATGCGGCTCAGCTACATACATGGCGACCCCCCCCCCCTGCATGGGATTCTGGGTATTGGTACCGTCAGTGTAAGATGTGTGGCTGCTGATATAGTACGCCTTGCTGTCACTTACATGAGCAAGCTGAAACTGCATTCTACATGTGGTCGAGCAGGTACACTGTTAGGGCAGACTGTAGAGGCCACCAAATGCAGTGTCATCACGCTCTGATATTCGGGAGTCTGCCGGGAAAAATGAGAGGGTTGGCAAGGGTTGGCAAGTATGACGCTATCAAGCGCCATTCATTCAAAACTCGCGGGCTGCACTAACATCAAATTTCCACATTAAAGTGCGTGCCGGTGCGTGTGTCGGAGACCCCTGGTTAACATAGCACAAAGCATTTAAGCTTTGTATGCGGTGTTTTTCATTTTAAATTTAATTTTTTTTTTTGTGGCTCCCATTACTTTCTTTAATTTGTGAAACTTGCCAAAATGGCTCTTTGAGTGGTAAAGGTTGCCGACCCCTGGCCTAGACCTTAAAAATGTGAATTGTTTTCTATCCATGAATGTTTGAATACAAATATTTGCAATGTCCCGTAAAATCCGAGGTGAAATATTTAGGTATTAATCTATGATGAAAAACAAATTAACTCTCAGAAAACAAATATAGAAAATTAAATTAAATTAAAGCTGCAAGCAGCGATGGACGGGACCGACTTTGAGGGCTCATAAAATCCAAACCGGTGCAGTAATTAAAAGTCTTTCATCAACTTTTAATCAGAAGGGTTCAATCTTTCTCCTGCGCTAATTTGAAGCCGACACGACAAACGCGCTCAGAGGAGATAATGTTTGAAAAAAGGTGACTGTTTTTACTCAACTTTTGTTTTGAAGGGGGAATTGCAAACTTCCTGTTGATTTTTGCTGGGGGTTTTCAGTGTATGAAATATAGGTCTAAGTGAAACGTACATAGAGGTTTTTGTTTCATGTCTCTACGACATTCCTACTGGGAGTTAGAGGCAGTTTTGTCTGTGTTTTCTTCCTAGGGGGCGGTAGAGCGCAATTTTGAGTTTTGGGGTTTGGTTTTTTGATTAGATCGCAATTTTTGCCAGTCCTGATGTGTGTGTCCAATTTGGTGAGTTTTGAAGCATGTTAAGGGGGTCAAATTACAGCTCAAAGAGGCGGGGGTATAATAATAAAACGCTAAAAATACAATAGGGTCCTCTGTCCCAAAGGGACTCGGTCCCTAATAATAATAAAACTTTAGAAATACAATAGGGTCCTCTGTCCCAAAGGGAGTCGGTCCCTAATAATTCCAAACTGGTCCGTGTACCTTCTGTTCATTCTATTTCCAATTCTGAAACGCAAATTAAGAAACAAAGTTAGGGCCGTTTTTCGTTTTTTACTGTATATGGCAGATTTGAAAACAAACAAAAAAGGGTTGATTTTCATCAAAATGTTGCCATAAAATTGGATTTTGTGCTGTTTTTTATGGATTTAAATGTTTCCAGATAAATACAAAAATCCAATTAATGTTCATCCAAAATGCAAAAAAAATGCGCGTTTATCTGTGTGGTGACAAATTGAAACGGTTGGCACTATTTTAGCTTTTCCTTTGCGTTTAGCATGTTTTTAGCATAACGGTAACACCTATGCTCAGCAGTTGTCGTTTTAAAAAAGTGTCATGGAATAGTTTTCTTTCAGAAATAAAAATATAAAAAAATGGCCCAAAATTTGTATTTTGATTTGCATTTGAGAATTCGAAATCGAATGAACGGACCCAAACTAAACTAAATTTATGGCAACAACGAGATTTGTCTTACTTCGACGTATTTACTTAACCAAAATGGAAATTTTATCCAGATTTATTTATCCTACTTATTCTCATTTCATACCTACTAAAATAATAAAAAAAACATAAACCTGTCATGATCCGTGGTCCGGATCATGTTTTGTATTTTCTGTTGGTTTTGGGCTCCTTTAGTTCCTGTTTGTGCACCTCTGAGATTGTTTCGGATGCCATGGTTGCTGATTGTGTTCACCTGTCTCTGATTAGTGCTCGCCCGCTCACCTGCTTCCCGAGCACTAATCAGAGGCATTATTTAAGCCTCCCTTTGCCGATCAGTCGGCCCGGCGTCATTGTTTGCTTCATGCAACCTGCCAACATAAGTTTTGCTTGTCTCCTAGCCAATGCTAAGTGGTAGCCTTGTCTACGTAAGTTTTGCTTGTTTCTAGTCCATGCTAAAGTGGTAGCTTAGTTTCGAGTGCGATCAGCACATTATCCCTGTTGCTTGTTTTCTGTTTTTGGTACTTTGCGTTATTTTTGAGAATGAATCATGTTCTTACCTGCACGTTTTGTCCGGAGTGGTCCGTCTGCATTTCGGGAGAACGAACCCCGCAGTAAGCTGCGTAAACCCCGTCGTGACAAAACCATCTCAACTTTAATCTCATTTGGAGGAATAAGACTCAGTATATAAGAAAAGTTGTAAACAGTTGTTTTTTCATTTCCATTCATGAAAAGAAAATGTACACACCAAAACATACACGGACCTCTTCGAATTTCAGTCGAATTAAAATAATGATATTCGAGGCTAACCTCCTCCAACCTCCGAGGACAAAGCTACGAACAATGGGAGACCGGGCTGTCTGCTACGCCGCACCCAGTCTGTGGAACGCTCTCCCTGACCACCTGAAGGCACCACAGACTGTGGATGCTTTTAAAAAAGGCTTAAAAGCCCTTCTTTTTAAAAAAGCCTTTTTTTTTTTTTTAGATATATGCATACTAGTTATAGCTATTTGGCTGTTCTAGTTTTTATTTTTATTTATTTCTTTATTATGTTTTTATTTCTTTATTTATTTTTTTAATACACTGTAGCACTTTGAGATTGTTTACTCAATATAAAGTGCTTTTTACAAATAAAATCTATTATTATTATTATTATTCGGTAATAGAAAATAATGTCAAACACAATTAGAAAATACGGAGTAGACATCGAAAGAGTAACAAAAATCACATTTTGGGTGTAATAATAGATGTTCAATTGAACTGGAAATCTCATATAAAAATACACAACACAAGGTGGCAAAAATATTTCTATAATGAACAAAGTTCAATGTTCTAGACCAAAAATCTCTTCGTCCGGCTAATTCAGTACCGTATTTTTCGGACTATAAGTCACAGTTTTTTTCATAGTTTGGCCGGGGGGTGCGACTTATACTCAGGAGCGACTTATGTGTGAAATTATTAACACATAAGCGTAAAATATCAAATAATATTATTTATCTCATTCACGTAAGAGACTAGACGTATAAGATTTCATGGGATTTAGCGATTAGGAGTGACAGATTGTTTGGTAAACGTATAGCATGTTCTATATGTTATAGTTATTGGAATGACTCTTACCATAATATGTTACGTTAACATACCAGGCACGTTCTCAGTTGGTTATTTATGCCTCATATAACGTACACTTATTCAGCCTGTTGTTCACTATTCTTTATTTATTTTAAATTGCCTTTCAAATGTCTATTCTTGGTGTTGGATTTTATCAAATAAATTTCCCCAAAAAATGCGACTTATACTCCAGTGCGACTTATATATGTTTTTTTCCTTCTTTATTTTGCATTTTTCGGCCGGTGCGATTTATACTCCGGAGCGCCTTATACTCCGAAAAATACGGTATGTGAGACAAAAAAATATTTTTTTTACCAAAAAACATATTTTAAAACAAATAAATCCAAAATCATTGTGCAACAGAACCTTTTTAGTTACGCTTTTGTAAAAGTAAAATATTAACATCATTTTTTTTAAATTAAAACAATTGGACATTTTATAAAGATGGTCCATTAAACCAGTGTTTTTCAACCACACTAGTGTACCGTGAGATATTGTCTGGTGTGACGTGGGAGATTATGTAATTTCACCTAATTGGGTTAAAAATATTTTTTGCAAACCAGTAATTATAATCCCTAAATGTGCCGTTGTTGAGTGTCTGTACTGTCTTGAGCTCGGCAGAGTAACCGTGTAATACTCTTCCATACCAGTAGGTGGCAGCAGGTAGCTAATTGCTTTGTAGATGTCGGGAACGACGACAATGGTTTGCAGGTAAAAAGGTGTCTAATGCTTAAACCAAAAATAAACAAAAGGCGTGTGCCGCTATGAAAAGGCAAAACTAAAACTGAACTGGCTGCAAAGTAAACAAAAACAGAATGCTGGACGACAGCAAAGACTTACAGCGTGTGGAGCAGACGGCGTCCAAAAATGACATGACAATCAACACCAAAAAAGGAGCGTAAAACTGAAATTATATTTATATAGCGCTTTTTCTCTAGTGACTCAAAGTGTTTTGCATAGTGAAACACAATATCTAAGTTACATTTAAAGCAGTGTGGGTGGCACTGGGAGAGCAGGTGGGTAAAGTGTCTTGCCCAAGGACACAACGGCAGTGACTAGGATGGCAGAAGCTGGGATCGAACCTGGAACCCTCAAGTTGCTGGCACGGCCACTCTTACCAACCGAGCTTTGAGTCACAAGAGAGAAAAAAAAAGTGCTATATAAATATAATTCACTTCAAGACAAGAAGTAAAACACTACACACAGGAAAACACCCAACAACTCCAAATAAGTCAGGGTGTGATGTGACAGGTCGTGAGAGTACACCTACTTTGAGACAAGAGCTATAGTGATGCATGCTTGGTTATGGTTGGAATTCATATCAAACAATTGCGAGAACGACTTTTTATTGTCGATTTTTTAAATTTTTTCTGCTGGTGGTGTGCCTCAGAATTTTTTCAATGAAAAAAATGTGCCTCGGCTCAGAAAAGGTTGAAAAACACTGCATTAAACAACTAACTCTCGGCCTATCTTCAAAGTCAGTGGTTCCACGGCTTTTTTTTGGCAGCACCTCCCCTTCTTTTGAATATAAAACCTTCTGATCTGTGCATAAAACACAGAACCGCAACATCATTGATGCCATGATTTATACAGGCCGCTCGTCGCAGGGGAGGAAGGTCCAGAGTTCTGTTGCGGTGAAACTGGGACAGATTCAAAAGAACCCACTGCATCGAAATTAGGCTGAAAATGTGCGGACTTGAGAATCAATACAAGTAATCCACGTCTTTTAAAATGAACACGCTTATTGATTGTTACAATTAAATTCTCCTTAAGATTAGCCCTCTAAAATGATGTTTCACACATTCATGACAAATAAATAATACAACAACCAAACAACATCAGAGACATTCTGCCATGAAAAGCAAGGACTGCTTTGTAAATGATGTGAGTTATTTGTGTGGCCACAGCCATTTTTCTTTTCTTATTTGGTTGCACTAGGGTTGTCCCGATACCAATATTTTGGTACCGGTACCAAAATGTATTTTGATACTTTTCTAAAAAAAAAGGGAACCTCAAAAAAATGGCATTATTGGCTTTATTTTAACAAAAAATCTTAGGGTACAATAAACATATGTTTATTATTGCAATTTAGTCCTTAAATAAAATAGTGAACATACTAGACAACTTGTCTTTTAGTAGTAAGTAAACAAACAAATGCTCCTAATTTGTATGCAGTAACATATTGTGTCATTTATCATTCTATTATTTTGTCAACATTATAAAGGACAAGCTGTAAAAATTGATTATTAATCCACTTGTTCATTTACTGTTAATATCTGCTTATTTTCCGTTTCGACATGTTCTATCTACACTTCTGTTAAAATGTAATAATCACTTATTCTTCTCTTGTTTGGATACTTTACATTAGTTTTGGATGATACCACAAATTTAGGTATCGATCCGATACCAAGTCGTTACAGGATCGTACATTGGTCATATTCAAAGTCCTCTTGTACTAAGTTTATAAACATAATATGAATTTTTTAAAAAATGACAATAAACAATATTGATGAAATTATAGTAGTATCATCAGTACTTGGTATCGTTACAGTGGATGTCAGGTGTAGATCCACCCTTCAGACACGCACATTTTTGTTAGCGGTGATGCCGGTGAGCTATTGTATCCCCCTACGGTGTGTAGTAAAGCATGTTTTGCTATTCCTCGTCCTGCAGGGATGATACTTGTAAAAATCGTACTTTATTTATTGCCATGAAGGCGAGGATTAGTGATTTAGAAGTAGCTAAAACACTGCCGACTGCGGATGGATTTTAGCTGAGGGCGTTTCAGTGTTATAGCTTCACCTTCATCGTCAATTTTTAGGCCAAACTGCGTCCGTTCTCCCTTTTCTGTCTACACACCGTGTCTGCTTGTGAGTACTCTGTGTGTGCGCGCTGCCGAACATGCTCCTCTGCTCGTACACCCATCATGACGTGACGGTTTTGATTTTTGATTGAGACTTTTATTAGTAGGTTGCACAGTGAAGTACATATTCCGTACAATTGACCACTAAATGGTAACACCCGAATACGTTTTTCAACTTGTTTAAGTCGGGGTCCACTTAAATTGATTCATGATACAGATTTATACTATCAGATATATACTATCATCATAATACAGTTATCACACAAGATAATCACATTGAACTATTTACATTATTTACAATCCGGGGTGTGGAGGGGGGGCGGGTTAGGTTTGGTTGTTATCATCAGTCATCATGGGCGCCGAAAAGGGGGGGTAAAGGAGACGGATTCTGGGGGCCCATGATGGAGGGGAGCCCAGAGAGGCCCCTAATGATGATGAAATTATAATACAGAAAAAATAATGGGGGCCCTGTAAAGATTCTTTTCATGGGGTCCAAAATCCCTAGTGGCGCCCCTGTCAGTCATCAACAATTGAGAACAGAGAAATGGATATTGGAACAGTGTAGGTCTGACTTGGTAGGATATGGACAGCAAGTAGTGGGCATAGAGAGAGAGAGAGAGAGAGAGAGAGAGAGAGAGAGAGAGAGAGAGAGAGAGAGAGAGAGAGAGAGAGAGAGAGAGATCAGAAGGCATAAGAAAAAGTATCTACATTTGATTGTTTACATTTGATTATTAACAATCCGGAGAGGGTGTTAGTTTAGGGTTGTAGCTGCCTGGAGGTGAACTTTTATTGCGGTTTTGAAGGAGGATAGAGATGCCCTTTCTTTTACACCTGTTGGGAGCGCATTCCACATTGATGTGGCATAGAAAGAGAATGAGTTAAGACCTTTGTTAGTTCGGAATCTGGGTTTAACGTGGTTAGTGGAGCTCCCCCTGGTGTTGTGGTTATGGCGGTCATTTACGTTCAGGAAGTAGTTTGACATGTACTTCGGTATCAGGGAGGTGTAGCGGATTTTATAGACTAGGCTCAGTGCAAGTTGTTTAACTCTGTCCTCCACCCTGAGCCAGCCCACTTTGGAGAAGTGGGTAGGAGTGAGGTGGGATCTGGGGTGGAGGTCTAGAAGTGCGCCATCATGCCCGTTAAAAATTAAAATAAATAGATAAATTGGAAAAAAGTACTTTTCAAACAGAGTATAGTACCGCTTTTGAGTCATTAGTACCGCGATACTATTCTAGTACCGGTATACCGTACAACCCTAGGTTGCACTGGTATGTGCATTTTTGTTTATGTCTGGAAAAATACGAGCGATGATGTCATATAGTATTTTCGACAAATATGTTTGTTTTTATTATCCGAAAAATTAGGGAGGAAGGGGGGGGGGGGGGGGGATGAGGTGGGCTTTGGGGGGGGGGGGGGGTCGGGTTGGGCGGGCTCAGGGGGCGAATTTAAGGAGTATATTTATAGCTAGAATTCACTGACATTCAAGTATTTCTTTTATATATATATAAATAAAATAAATACTTGACTTTCAGTGAATTCTAGCTATATATATTTTTATTTTATTATATATATATATATATATATATATATATATATATATATATATATATATATATATATATATATATATATATATATATATATATATATATATATATATATATATATATATATATATACATACACTACCGTTCAAAAGTTTGTGGTCACATTGAAATGTCCTTATTTTTGAAGGAAAAGCACTGTACTTTTCAATGAAGATAACTTTAAACTAGTCTTAACTTTAAAGAAATACACTCTATACATTGCTAATGTGGTAAATGACTATTCTAGCTGCAAATGTCTGGTTTTTGGTGCAATATCTACATAGGTGTATAGAGGCCCATTTCCAGCAACTATCACTCCAGTGTTCTAATGGTACAATGTGTTTGCTCATTGGCTCAGAAGGCTAATTGATGATTAGAAAACCCTTGTGCAATCATGTTCACACATCTGAAAACAGTTTAGCTCGTTACAGAAGCTACAAAACTGACCTTCCTTTGAGCAGATTGAGTTTCTGGAGCATCACATTTGTGGGGTCAATTAAACGCTCAAAATGGCCAGAAAAAGAGAACTTTCATCTGAAACTCGACAGTCTATTCTTGTTCTTAGAAATGAAGGCTATTCCACAAAATTGTTTGGGTGACCCCAAACTTTTGAACAGTGTATATATATATATATATATATATATATATATATATATATATATATATATATATATATATATATATATATATATATATATATATATATAAATTTCAGTGTTCATTTATTTACACATATACACACATAACACTCCTCTACTCATTGTTGTATTTGAAAGTGCAATGCTTTGCAGCCAGTAGCACAGCCTTTGAAGGAGCATAGGTATGGGCAGCATCTGTGAAATTTATTTTGCAGGAAAGGAGTGAGTTTAGGGTTGAATTGTCCATCCTCATTCTATTCTCTGTCACTATCTTTCTAACCATGCTGACCACCCTCTCTGATGATGCATTGCTGGTTGAGGTGGGGCGGGGGGCTAGGTATGGTGGTAGCAGGGGGGGGGGGGGGGGGGGGTTGGGTTGTATATTGTGCTTAAAGGCACGCCCCCGATATTGTTGTCTGGGTGGAAATGGGGAGAAATTCGGGAGAGTGTTTGCCCCGGGAGATTTTCGGGAGGGGCACTGAAATTCGGGAGTCTCCCGGGCAAATCGGGAGGGTGTTGTAACCTGCCTCAAATGTTTAATCCAAAAAGAAAAGCAGCAGGTCCACTGAAACAACACAAATACAACACGTGGGAAGGTACAGTAGGAAACATGCTTATTGGTAAAACCAAAAAAAAAAGATGCATGACATTTAAAAGCAAGACTCTATAATGTCTAAAAAGTTGAGTCCACTTTGTTGTTTTTTGTCGCCTTTCTTTACATCCATGTGAGTTAGATTTGGAGACAAACTCTGAGTCCGTCCTTCAGGGTTTTCTTCAGCACATAAAATGTCAAAATGTAGCCGATTAGTCATACTGAGTTTAATGTCAGATCGAATGAAGTGTTTTACTGGCAGATTGACACACTGCAGGCTAAAAGACCACTGTGTTTCCAAAACTGTCTCTTAGAATTATGGACAACAAGCATGAGGAATGCAGAAAAATGACCAAAAAAAACCCAAAAACCTTTTCAACGACATAACTGTCACATGATTAGTGATTAGTGTCCACCGAGTGATCACCGATAACAAGGAACATTTTACAAATTTTGACATATACGACTGGTGGAGCTTACAAGAACTGTTCCATGTTGACAGAACACATATACATTAGGATTGGAATTGGTTTGGTTAAAAAAAAAGACAGAATAAATTCTTAGGAACTATAATGGGTAATTTACAAAGTATGCAACTGGACTATTATTGAACGTGTTTACCATATTCCGTTAAATAGGAATAAGTAGAAGCATTTAAGTCCCATTTTAAAAGTCATTTGTATACTCTAGCCTTTAAATAGACCCCCTTTTTAGACCAGTTGATCTGCCGTTTCTATTCTTTTCTGCTCTGCCCCCCTCTCCCTTGTGGAGGGGGGGGGACACAGGTCCGGTGGCCATGGATGAAGTGCTGGCTGTCCAAATTCGGGACCCGGGGTGGACCTCTCGCATGTGCATCGGTTGGGGACATCTCTGCGCTGCTGACCGCTCGGGATGGTCTCCTGCTGGCCCCACTATGGACTGGACTCTCACTATTATGTTAGAACCACTATGGACTGGACTCTCACTATTATGTTAGATCCACTATGGACTGGACTCTCACTATTATGTTAGATCCACTATGGACTGGACTCTCACTATTATGTTGGATCCACTATGGACTGGACTCTCACTATTATGTTAGATCCACTATGGACTGGACTCTCACTATTATGTTAGATCCACTATGGACTGGACTCTCACTATTATGTTAGATCTACTATGGACTGGACTCTCACTATTATGTTAGATCCAGTATGGACTGGACTCTCACTATTATGTTAGATCCAGTATGGACTGGACTCTCACTATTATGTTAGATCCACTATGGACTGGACTCTCACTATTATGTTAGATCCACTATGAACTGGACTCTCACTATTATGTTAGATCCACTATGGACTGGACTCTCACTATTATGTTAGATCCACTATGGACTGGACTCTCACACTATTATGTTAGATCCACTATGGACTGGACTCTCACTATTATGTTAGATCCACTATGGACTGGACTCTCACACTATTATGTTAGATCCACTATGGACTGGACTCTCACTATTATGTTAGATCCACTATGGACTGGACTCTCACTATTATGTTAGATCCACTATGGACTGGACTCTCACTATTATGTTAGATCCAGTATGAACTGGACTCTCACTATTATGTTAGATCCACTATGAACTGGACTCTCACTATTATGTTAGATCCACTATGGACTGGACTCTCACTATTATGTTAGATCCACTATGGACTGGACTCTCACACTATTATGTTAGATCCACTATGGACTGGACTCTCACTATTATGTTAGATCCACTATGGACTGGACTCTCACACTATTATGTTAGATCCACTATGGACTGGACTCTCACTATTATGTTAGATCCACTATGGACTGGACTCTCACTATTATGTTAGATCCACTATGGACTGGACTCTCACTATTATGTTAGATCCACTATGAACTGGACTCTCACTATTATGTTAGATCCACTATGAACTGGACTCTCACTATTATGTTAGATCCACTATGGACTGGACTGGTCACCCACATCTGTGGTCCTCTCCAAGGTTTCTCATAGTCATTCTCATTGACATCCCACTGGGTTGTGAGTTTTTCCTTGCCCTCATGTGGGATCTGAACCGAGGATGTCGTTGTGGCTTGTGCAGCCCTTTGAGACACTCGTGATTTAGGGCTATAAAAATAAACATTGATTGATTGATTGATTGATAAGTTTGGTACTTTATTGGTGCCATTTAGGTATCTCTACATACTTCTGGACGTGGTTGGCCTTGTTGACCTTAAAAGAACACAGAGCCTCCAGATCACCGCAATAGCATTAACCAGTTCTCTTTGCATTTTTGCACCTGAAAATATCAATGAGTTTTTGAGTAACGGGTAGATAACTGTACCGTATTTTTCGGACCATAAGGCGCACTTAAAATCCTTTCATTTTCTCAAAACTCGACAGTGCGCCTTATAACCCGGTGCGTCTAATGTACAGAATAATGTTGGTTGTGCTTACCGACCTTGAAGCTATTTTATTTGGTACATGGTGAATTGATAAGTGTGACCAGTAGATGGCAGTCACACATAAGCGATATGTGCAGACTGCAATATGACTCAAGTAAACAACATCAACATTTTATATGTTCCATTGAAAATATAGAACATTACACACGGCGCTCAAAAATGTATCAAAATGTTTTAGTACGACTTTGGTAAGCTATGAAGCCGCACCGCTTGATGGATTGTACTGTGCTTCAACATACAAGTATTATTATGGTGTGTGTATAAGGGAAGACATATTATATGGCGTTTTGTTTCGCTATATTATGCAAAAGCAACTTTTCTTACCTTCTGGTACCTGCTGATGTGTATTTGGGATCTGCATAAATCCTGAAATTTGCGTGTGTCCACCTTTTTAGTAGTCAATAAGCTTCTTCTTTTTCTCTATCTTCTTGTTATGGCACATTGGTCCTCCACTGTTCCCATTTCTAATATAAAGTAGTGTAAAGTTGTTACTTATATCTATCACTAAACTCGGCATGAAAGCATTAAAACATACCGGTGTGGTGAGTTAACATTATTCACCCAAGGAACTTTAGTTATTAGAGAGTTCATAGTGGGACATTTCGGGTGTTGTTGTTGCACTAGTGAGCCACGGATGAGGAGATGCTGCTCCGTTATTGATTGAAGTAAAGTCGGAATGTCATTAAAACAGTTAGCGCCATCTTTTGACACTTCTTCCATTCCCGTCCTTGCACGCTACACCGCTACAACAAAGATGACGGGGAGAAGACGCCGTCGAAGTGGAGGCACGTAAATAAGCCCCGCCCACAAAAGAGACTGTCAGAAAAGGACTTGAAGATGATCTGTAAGACATCATCTATGCAACATTTTGAGCAAAGAACCACCATCACATGTTATGTAGACCACAAGGAAGTCTTTTACATTTAGAAAAAAAATAATTATAATACGACCCATTTAATGCGCCCTATAATCAGGTGTGCCTTTTGTATGAAAATTGACCTGACTAGACCCGCTTATCGGCAGTGCGCCTTATAATCCAGTGCGCCCTTCGGTCCAGGAAATAACGGTACTTGGAACGCTCACTTTTAATTTCTAGATTCGATATGCCGCCCTTCTTGGTGTGACATAAGCTACAGAACTGGAGGCTATTTTTTCCTGCATAGGCAGCGTTAAAGGCAAGTATGACTATTATTTTAATCAGTTAAAGGCCTACTGAAAGCCACTACTACCAACCACGCAGTCTGATAGTTTATATATCAATGATGAAATCTTAACATTGCAACACATGCCAATACGGCCGGGTTAACTTATAAAGTGACATTTTAAAATTCCTGCCACACTTCCGGTTGAAAAACTCCTTAGGATATGATTTATGCGCGTGACGTCACAAAAGCAACGGAAGTGGTTGGACCCCATCGGACCCGATAGAAAAGCCTCTTGTTTTCTTTGACAATATTCCACAGTATTCTGAATCTTTTGCAATTTGTTTAATGAACAATGGAGACTGCAAAGAAGAACGTTGTAGGTGGGATCGATCGGTGTCTTAGCGGCTAAGTACAATACTGTAATATCTGTGATATTTGCATTAGTGTACTGTGTCTTTAAGGGTTTGGGGAACGCGCATGCGCGAGTGAGTTGGCGGAGAACTTGAGTGTGTGTGAGCGTGACTTTTGGCTAACAGCAGCTCGTGTATGTGTGTGCGTTACTTTTTGAACTACAACCAGTTACCGCTTGTTAATAAAGCCATTGAGCAATTTGTTTAATGGACAATGGAGACTGCAAATAAGAAAGTTGGAGCCGGTGGAGCGGCGGACTACAGCAACACCAACACCAGGAGGTTGTGTTGTGTTTTGAGCAGGATAACAGACGCACTACGGTGAGTACAGCTTTGGCTTCCAAACATTTGATCGATTGCCCGTACGTGCGTGTCGATATGTGCATGTGACGTACGTAACTTTGGGGGAATATATGTTTCTTGCCGACTCTGATGGCGGCCGGGGTGTTGTCAAAAGCGTACAACGCCCGCCGCCGCATCTAAGTTAGCTACGCAGCTAGGTTAGCTTCTGTTTTTTTAGCTTCGCCAAGCGGAATATTATTAATCGTGTATTTACATGTTCATGGTTTAATAGTATTATTGATCTTCTGTCTATCCATCCAGTCAGGTTTTTTTTAATTTAGTTTCTATCTGCATTTGAGACTGATGCTATCGCGTTGGCTACGCATTCGGTTAGCTTCTGTTTTTTTTAGCTTCGCCAAGCGGAATATTATTAATCGTGTATTTACATGTTCATGGTTTAATAGTATTATTGGTCTTCTGTCTATCCATCCAGTCAGGTTTTTTTTAAATTTAGTTTCTATCTGCATTTGAGACTGCTGCTATCAAGTTGGCTACGTAGCTAGGTTAGCTTCTATTTTTTTTTAGCTTCGCAAAGCTGAATTATTAATCGTGTATTTACATGTTCAGTCACTGTGAATGTCCATTTCGCGTCCTCGACTCTCGTTTTCAAGAGGATATAGTATCTAAAATGGTTTAAAATACAAATCTGTGATCCGCAATAGAAAAAGGAGAGAGTGTGGAATCCAATGAGCCAGCTTGTACCTAAGCTACGGTCAGAGCGAAAAAAGATACGTCCATCACTGCCTTTCAAGTCATTCACTGTAACGTTCCTCATCTATGAATCTTTCATCCTCGCTCAAATTAATGGTGTGATCATCACTTTCTCGGTCCAAATCTCTCTCACTCCATTGTAAACAACGGGAATTGTGAGCAGCACTACCGCTTGTGACGTCACGCTACTTCCGGTACAGGCAAAGCTTTTTTTATCAGCGAGCAAAAGTTGCGAACTTTATCGTCGATTTTCTCTACTAAATCCTTTCAGCAAAAATATGGCAATATGGCGAAATGATCAAGTATGACACATAGAATGGATCTGCTATTCCCGTTTAAATAAAAAAAAAAAATCATTTCAGTAGGCCTTTAAAAATCCACGTTTTTGCTTCTTTGCAAGACGGCTTAGATTCAAGTTCTGAGTCAGAGATTTTGCATGCGAAATTCTGCGTGCAAAATCTCTGGAGGAAGAAGCCAAAGAACACCATAACTAGCTGCCAATCAGGGATTTCAATTGTAGTGTTTCGAGCCCGAAGCAGAGGAAGGTGAGGCCAATCCTGACCTCACCGTAGGCCAGCATTTTCCTCAAGCATCTTTAGGAAAACATCAGTAGAAGAAGAAGATGCGAAATAGATTTCTAACCGCTTATCTTTTTTGTCTTGTTTTTGAGCACCGGGTCAGCTCTTCCTTCTCCATTTTCTCGCATGTTCTGACAGTCTTTCTCCCTTGGAGTTTGCTCCATTATTTTCCGGATTGCATTTGGCCGACTATATGCTAAACACTAGGCCGACTATATGCTAAACACTAGGCCACCGTGCGGCCGTCTCATTCAGATTCTTTAGTTGTATTGCTACTGGCAGACACATTTGACACTTCCTTGAAATTTTGCATGAAAATAACATGAACCGGGATGAAGATGATACCAGAACACATCTTATGAAACAGGAAATTGTCTCCGGTCTATTTGTAGGCAATTTCAGCAGGCTGATGCCGGCCCGCCAACTTTGGGGGGTTGTTGGTGGGTTTTTTTTGTTTGTTTTTTTTCATATACAATCATGTGTGCTTACGGACTGTATCCCTGCAGACTGTATTGATCTATATTGATATATAATCTAAAAAAAATAAAACAAATTAAAATTTCTTGTGCGGCCCGGTACCAATCGGTCCGTGGACTGGTACCGACCACTGGTCTAGAGCAGTGGTCCCCAACCTTTTTGTACTTGCGGACCAGGTCAATGCTTGAACATTTTTCCCACGGACCTGGGGTGGGGGGTAGTAAGAAATGTTTTTTTTTTTTTTTTTTTTGTCATAAAGAAATACAATCATGTGTGCTTACGGACTGTATCCCTGCAGACTGTATTGACTTATATTGATATATATTGTATATATTGTGTTTTTTATGTTCATTTAATTTAAAAAAAATATATATATATATATTTTTTTCTTTCAATTTCTTGTGCGGCCCGGTACCAATCGGTCCGTGCACTGGTACCGACCACTGGTCTAGAGCAGTGGTCCCCAACCTTTTTGTACTTGCGGACCGGTCAATGCTTGAAAATTTGTCCCACGGACCGGGGGGGGGGGAGGTAGTAAGAAATGTTTTTTTTTTTTTTTTGTCATAAAGAAATACAATCATGTGTGCTTACGGACTGTATCCCTGCAGACTGTATTGACTTATATTGATATATAATGTATATATTGTGTTTTTTATGTTCATTTAATTTAAAAAAAAAAAAAAAAAATTCTTTCAATTTCTTGTGCGGCCCGGTACCAATCGGTCCGTGGACTGGTACCGACCACTGGTCTAGAGCAGTGGTCCCCAACCTTTTTGTACTTGCGGACCGGTCAATGCTTGAAAATTTTTCCCACGGACCTGGGGTGGGGGGGGTAGTAAGAAATGTTTTTTTTTTTTTTTTTTGTCATAAAGAAATACAATCATGTGTGCTTACGGACTGTATCCCTGCAGACTGTATTGACTTATATTGATATATAATGTATATATTGTGTTTTTTATGTTGATTTAATAAAAATAAAAAAATTAAAAAAAATTCTTTTTTTCTTTCAATTTCTTGTGCGGCCCGGTACCAATCGGTCCGTGGACTGGTACCGACCACTGGTCTAGAGCAGTGGTCCCCAACCTTTTTGTACTTGCGGACCGGTCAATGCTTGAAAATTTTTCCCACGGACCTGGGGTGGGGGGTAGTAAGAAATGTTTTTTTTTTTTTGTTTGTTTTTTTTTGTCATAAAGAAATACAATCATGTGTGCTTACGGACTGTATCCCTGCAGACTGTATTGACTTATATTGATATATAATGTATATATTGTGTTTTATATGTTCATTTAATTTAAAAAAAACAAAACAAAAAAAAACAAAAAACATTTTTCTTTCAATTTCTTGTGCGGCCCGGTACCAATCGGTCCGTGGACTGGTACCGACCACTGGTCTAGAGCAGTGGTCCCCAACCTTTTTGTATTTGCGGACCGGTCAATGCTTGAAAATTTGTCCCACGGACCGGGGGGGGGGGGGGGTAGTAAGAAATGTTTTTTTTTTTTTTTTTGTCATAAAGAAATACAATCATGTGTGCTTACGGACTGTATCCCTGCAGACTGTATTGACTTATATTGATATATAATGTATATATTGTGTTTTTTATGTTGATTTAATAAAAAAAATAAAAAAATGAATACATCTTTTTTTCTTTCAATTTATTGTGCGGCCCGGTACCAATCGGTCCGTGGACTGGTACCGACCACTGGACTAGAGCAGTGGTCCCCAACCTTTTTGTACTTTTTTTTTTGTCATAAAGAAATACAATATATTGATATATAATGTATATATTGTGTTTTTTATGTTGATTTAATTTTTAAAAAAAAAATATTTTTTTCTTTCAATTTCTTGTGCGGCCGGTACCGGGCCGCGGCCCGGTGGTTGGGGACCACTGGTTTAATTGCTTGCTAAATGTGCAACCCTCGTGGTAGGCTAACTATAAAAAATAATAGATGAAAAAACCAAGCACGATTATTTTTCCTTTACTGTTATCGTAACAGGTAAAATAAAATAAAACATTTTTTGAAAGTTTTTGTTTTGCGTCTCCACACATAGGGTTTTTTGGTGGAAGAAGGGGAAAATGGCCTTTTTGATAGTAAAGGTTGCCAGGTCCTGTTTTAGGACACAAACATTCACAGAGATGTTATCATCTCGGTCAGTTTTGAATCAAGCAATACAATCTGGACAAAACTACCAAGGAACAAAGTCAGTAACGTATAAACCAGGGGTGTCCAAAGTGCCGCCCGGGGGCCATTTGCGGCCCGCAGGTCATTTTTTAACGGCCCCACGGCACATTTTAAAAATACGATTGAAAAAAATAAAAAACATTAAAAGTGGTATTTAAAGAGCAAACAGGTGAAATGTAACAAGAAAATGTAGCAATGTTTACTCTAATCCCACAAAGCTGCCATGTAGGCTGTTTCTTTCTTTAAAAAATAATAATGAATCAAAATCAATGTCATTATGAATTATTGACCTATTCAAGGCTCCAATAACGTCACATTCAATATTTTGAGATATTTTTTGGGGAAAATGTTGCATATTTTGTAGGGATGTCCGATAATATCGGCCTGTCGATATTACCGGCCGATAAATGCGTTAAAATGTAATATCGGAAATTATCGGTATCGGTTTTTTTATTATCTGTATCGTTTTTTTTATTTTTTTATTTTTTTTATTAAATCAACATAAAAAACACAAGATACACTTACAATTAGTGCACCAACCCAAAAAACCTCCCTCCCCCATTTCTTTCTGTTATCAATATTCTGGTTCCTACATTATATATCAATATATATCAATACAGTCTGCAAGGGATACAGTCCGTAAGCACACATGATTGTGCGTGCTGCTGGTCCACTAATAGTACTAACCTTTAACAGTTACTTTTACTAATTTTCATTAATTACTAGTTTCTATGTAACTGTTTTTATATTGTTTTACTTTTTTTTTTATTCAAGAAAATGTTTTTAATTTAGTTATCTTATTATTATTTTTTTTTTTAAAAGTACCTTATCTTCACCATACATGGTTGTCCAAATTAGGCATAATAATGTGTTAATTCCACGACTGCATATATCGGTTGATATCGGTATCGGTTGATATCGGTATCGGTAATTAAAGAGTTGGACAATATCGGAATATCGGATATTGGCAAAAAGCCATTATCGGACATCCCTAATATTTTGTGTTTGCCACGTAAAAAAACGAGCTGTTTTTTTTAAAGAAGGGCCTAAAACGAACAAAAAAAACCCATAAACAACAATAAAACTTATAATTGACAGATAGATCTGAAGTTGATCTTGAGATTATTTTTAAAAGTAAACAGTAAAAAAAAATATATATATAATTTATTTTTTAACACTTTAATGAGTAGGACCCTTTTGGATCCCCTACAATTTTAGTGTGATTAGTTTTTAAGTGTCATTGCTCCAAAAATAATAATGAATAAAATCAATGGTGTTATGAGTTATTGACCTTTTTAAGGCTCCAATTATTATATAATCTCAAATATCCCACTTAAAAATGTTATTGGGTGAAAATATTGCATATTTTGTGTTTTTTTCATTAAAAAACAGGGTTTTCTTTGACAAAAAGAGCATACAATTTAAATCTTTAAAAAATGTTATATTGACAGATAGACAGAGATTTAAAAACATGAATAATAACACAAATAATAATACTGAATAACTACACTTTTTTAATATTTTTTGGACCAAAACCCTTTGGGGTCCCCGGGATCAAGCCTGAGTGGAAGCCTAAATGTATATTTTTTTATACATATATTGTATTGGTTTTTAAAATAAAAAACATCAAAATGGCCGTTGATTTTTCAATGTGCGGCCCTCAGTGGAAAAAGTTTGGACACCCCTGGTATAAACAGATCAAAGTGTTTGGGCCTTTGGACAATGGATAGAAAGGTGTCTAAGTCTATTTAATAAAATGTGATGGTCTACTGTGTGAAAAGCAGAACTTAGACCCAACGGAACCAACATTGTGAGCTTTTTATTGTATAGATTTCACCTGATGTCATTTAAAACCTTTACCAATGCTGTCTCGGTACTGTGGTTCATCCTAAAACCAGACTGATGTCTTTATAAAATATGATTTCTATTTAAAACGTTTTTCTAACATTTTACTTAAGAACTGTAAGTTGGATATAAGTCGGTAGTTATTAAAAAATGTTTGGGTCCAAACTGTTCTTTTTCAGAAGGGGCCACCCCAGCACTACTTTGAAAACCATGTCTGAAGAGAGCAGTTAATAATAGTTCAAACCTGTTCCTCAAAGAATCCAAAAAATGATTTAAAAATTAATATGGGAATTGGATCTAAAAGGCAGAGGCTTGGGAGAAAACTTGACCAAGTTTTCTTGCATCAACCAGGACAAAACTCTCCAGTTTTTTTCCTCAGGCAAGGACAACAGATCAGGTGTGTCATCATTGAAACTTGTTGTGTTTGGAAACCAGATCTGATGTCTTTGATCTTGGTCCTGAAGTGGTCTGCACAGTCCTTGCAAAGGGCGTCGGAGGATGTTTTAAAAACTTTATTACAATTTTTACTTGTTAAATTACAAAAAATGGTGAAGAGGACCCGGAGGGTTGCTTTTATGGTCTGTGATAAATTGTGATTATTGGTAAATTCTAGCCTGTTTGAAGGTGTTTTTGTAGGTCTTAAGTTGTTGACATAAAAGCTGATGATAATGTATTGTTAATTTGGATTTCCTCCATTTCCTCCCTGCACTCCAATTTATTTTCAATTGACGTAATTGCTCGTTGTTTCTCCTCAGGAGGCGTGTGTTTTGTTTTGATTGCCATCGTTAGAAGTGGAGCTCCTGAGTCCAGAGTAAATTTTATCGCATGACGCAGGTAAAATCATGAGCAGGAACGTTTTGTAAAATCTCAATCAAATTTGCAGCCACTTCAGAAGTTAGGTAGCGTTTCCTCGCTGTTCTCGCCTGCTGGTTGGGACTGGTGATATTAGAAAACACAATAGTGGTCAGACACAGCCAGGTCAATAATCAATCAATCAATCAATCAATCAATGTTTATTTATATATCCCTAATCACAAGTGTCTCAAAGGGCTGCACAAGCCACAACGACATCCTCGGTACAAAGCCCACATAAGGGCAAGGAAAACTCCCCCCAGTGGGACGTCGATGTGAATGACTATGAGAAACCTTGGAGAGGACCGCATATGTGGGTAACCCCCCCCCTCTAGGGGAGACTGAAAGCAATGGATGTCGAGTGGGTCTGACATAATATTGTGAAAGTTCAGTCCATAGTGGATCTAACAAAATAGTGAGAGTCCAGTCCATAGTGGATTTAACATAATAGTGAGAGACCAGTCCATAGTGGATCTAACATAATAGTGAGAGACCAGTCCATAGTGGATCTAACATAATAGTGAGAGTCCAGTCCATAGTGGATCCAACATAATAGTGAGAGTCCAGTCCATAGTGGATCTAACATAATAGTGAGAGACCAGTCCATAGTGGATCCAACATAATAGTGAGAGTCCAGTCCATAGTGGATCTAACATAGTAGTGAGAGTCCAGTCAATAGTGGATCTAACATAATAATGAGAGTCCAGTCCATAGTGGATCTAACATAGTACTGAGAGTCCAGTCCATAGTGGATCTAACATAATAGTGAGAGACCAGTCCATAGTGGATCTAACATAGTAGTGAGAGTCCAGTCCATAGTGGATCTAACATAATAGTGAGAGACCAGTCCATAGTGGATCTAACATAATAGTGAGAGACCAGTCCATAGTGGATCTAACATAATAGTGAGAGACCAGTCCATAGTGGATCTAACATAATAGTGAGAGTCCAGTCCATAGTGCATCCAACATAATAGTGAGAGTCCAGTCCATAGTGGATCTAACATAATAGTGAGAGACCAGTCCATAGTGGATCTAACATAATAGTGAGAGTCCAGTCCATAGTGGATCTAACATAGTAGTGAAAGTCCAGTCCATAGTGGATCTAACATAATAGTGAGAGTCCAGTCCATAATGGATTCAACATAATAGTGAGAGTCCAGTCCATAGTGGATCTAACATAATAGTGAGAGACCAGTCCATAGTGGATCTAACATAGTAGTGAGAGTCCAGTCCATAGTGGATCTAACATAATAGTGAGAGTCCAGTCCATAGTGGATCAAACATAATAGTGAGAGTCCAGTCCATAGTGGATCTAACATAATAGTGAGAGACCAGTCCATAGTGGATCTAACATAGTAGTGAGAGTCCAGTCCATAGTGGATCTAACATAATAGTGAGAGTCCAGTCCATAGTGGATCTAACATAATAGTGAGAGTCCAGTCCATAGTGGATCAAACATAATAGTGAGAGTCCAGTCCATAATGGATTTAACATAATAGTGAGAGTCCAGTCCATAGTGGATCTAAAATAATAGTGAGAGACCAGTCCATAGTGGATCTAACATAGTAGTGAGAGTCCAGTCCATAGTGGATCTAACATAATAGTGAGAGTCCAGTCCATAGTGGATCAAACATAATAGTGAGAGTCCAGTCCATAGTGGATCTAACATAATAGTGAGAGTCCGGTCCATAGTGGATCTAACATAATAGTGAGAGTCCGGTCCATAATGGATCTAACATAATAGTGAGAGTCCAGTCCATAGTGGATCTAACATAATAGTGAGAGTCCAGTCCATAGTGGATCTAACATAATAGTGAGAGTCCAGTCCATAGTGGATCTAACATAATAGTGAGAGTCCAGTCCATAGTGGATCTAACATAATAGTGAGAGTCCAGTCCATAGTGGATCTAACATAATAGTGAGAGTCCAGTCCATAGTGGATCTAACATAATAGTGAGAGTCCAGTCCATAGTGGATCTAACATAATAGTGAGAGTCCAGTCCATAAAGGATCTAACATAATAGTGAGAGTCCAGTCCATAGTGGATCTAACATAATAGTGAGAGTCCAGTCCATAGTGGATCTAACATAATAGTGAGAGTCCAGTCCATAGTGGATCTAACATAATAGTGAGAGTCCAGTCCATAGTGGATCTAACATAATAGTGAGAGTCCAGTCCATAGTGGATCTAACATAATAGTGAGAGTCCAGTCCATAGTGGATCTAACATAATAGTGAGAGTCCAGTCCATAGTGGATCTAACATAATAGTGAGAGACCAGTCCATAGTAGATCTAACATAATAGTGAGAGACCAGTCCATAGTGGATCTAACATAGTAGTGAGAGTCCAGTCCATAGTGGATCTAACATAATAGTGAGAGACCAGTCCATAGTGGATCTAACATAATAGTGAGAGTCCAGTCCATAGTGGGGCCAGCAGGAGACCATCCCAAGCGGAGACGGGTCAGCAGCGCAGAGATGTCCCCAACCGATGCACAGGCGAGCAATCCACCCCGGGTCCTGACTCTGGACAGCCGCACTTCATTCATGGCCACTGGACCTGTTCCCCCCCCCCCTGAAGGGAGAGGGGGGCAGAGGAGAAAATAAAAGGAACGGCAGTTCAACTGGTCTAAAAGGGGGGTCTATTTAAAGGCTAGAGTATACAAATGAGTTTTAAGATGGGACTCAAAGGCCTACTGAAAGCCACTACTACCGACCACGCAGTCTGATAGTTTATATATCAATGATGAAATCTTAACATTACAACACATGCCAATACGGCCGGGTTAACTCATAAAGTGCAATTTTAAATTTCCCAGGGAACTTCCGGTTGAAAACGTCTATGTATGATGACGTATGCGCGTGACGTCAATGGTTGAAACGAAAGTATTCGGACACATTGTATCACCATACAAAAAGCCCTGTTTTCATCGCAAAATTCCACAGTATTCTGGACATCTGTAATGGTGAATCTTTTGCAATTTGTTTAATGAACAATGGAGACAGCAAAGAAGAAAGCTGTAGGTGGGATCGGTGTATTAGCGGCTGGCTGCAGCAACACAACCAGGAGGACTTTGAGTTGGATAGCAGACGCGCTATCCGACGCTAGCCGCCGACCGCATTGATGATCGGGTGAAGTCCTTTGTCGCGCCGTCGATCGCTGGAACGCAGGTGAGCACGGGTGTTGATGAGCAGATCAGGGCTGGCTGGCGTAGGTTGATAGCTAATGTTTTTATCATAGCTCTGTGAGGTCCCGTTGCTAAGTTAGCTTCAATGACGTCGTTAGCAACAGCATTGTTAAGCTTCGCCAGGCTGGAAAGCATTAACCGTGTATTTACATGTCCATGGTTTAATAGTATTGTTGATCTTCTGTCTATCCTTCCAGTCAGGGGTTTATGTATTTTGTTTTAATCTGCATTTGAGAACGATGCTTTCAAGTTAGCTCAGTAGCTAAAGTGTTTCATCGATGTATTGTCGTGGAGATAAAAGTCACTGTGAATGTCCATTTCGCGTTCTCGACTCTCATTTTCAAGAGGATATAGTATCCGAGGTGGTTTAAAATACAAATCCGTGATCCACAATAGAAAAAGGAGAGAGTGTGGAATCCAATGAGCCAGCTTGTACCTAAGTTACGGTCAGAGCGAAAAAAGTTACGTCCTGCACTACACGCTAGTCCTTCACTCTCACGTTCCTCATCCACAAATCTTTCATCCTCGCTCAAATTAATGGGGTAATCGTCCCTTTCTCGGTCCGAATCGCTCTCGCTGCTGGTGTAAACAATGGGGAAATGTGAGGAGCCTTTCAACCTGTGACGTCACGCTACTTCCGGTACAGGCAAGGCTTTTTTTTTTATCAGCGACCAAAAGTTGCGAACTTTATCGTCGTTGTTCTCCACTAAATCCTTTCAGCAAAAATATGGCAATATCGCGAAATGATCAAGTATGACACAAAGAATGGATCTGCTATCCCCGTTTAAATAAGAAAATTTCATTTCAGTAGGCCTTTAACACCCCTGATCTAAACATTTTCCCCTTCTTTGTATTCCCTTGCGACACAAAGCACATCTGACTTCTATCCTCCACACATAAACAGCTGGGAATGTAATTAAGAATGCAATAGTTCTACGGAGACACAAAGGCCTTTTACACACGACTTTCGACTAAACTTCCATTCTGATGATTAAGGGACTCATCATCATTGACTCTTCGACTGCCATGACTGTGGTTTATTGATTGGCCAGCAAAAAGTATTTTTGGCAGCAGACTCTCGGTGGTGGTCGGCTATGTCATTTAACTTTTCAGAGCACTCTCATTACAGGCGATGTTATTACTGCACTGGCCTTTTTTGCTGGAGGAGTTGGGACTCGACAGCAGCTTGTTTTCTGGCCAGGAGCCATATGCTTGCGGCTGTTTTCCCCCCCGTTGGAGAGGAGCTTACTTCAGGTACACCTCACATCCTTCTCTTGGCTGCATGCTGCCGATATAAGGGCTTTAAAAAAAAATTCAGAATTTAGATTATATACTTTTTCTGTGAGCTTATAGTACAAAACCCCAAACCCAGTGAAGTTGGCACGTTGTGTAAATGGTAAATAAAAACAGAATACAATGATTTACAAATCCTTTCCAACTTAAATTCAATTGAATAGACTGCAAAGACAAGATATTTAATGTTCCAACTGTGAAACTTTTTTTTTTTTGTGCAAATAATCATTAACTTAGAATTTAATGGCAGCAACACATTGCAAACAAGTTGGCACAGAAGCATTTTTACCACTGTGTACCGCCTAAGGCAGTGGTGTCCAAAGTGCGGCACAGAGGCCATTTGCGGCCCGCAGCTAATTGTTTACCGGCCCGCCACACATTCTGCAAAAATTGCAAAATTGATAATATTGCAAAAATTAAAAAAAAAACATTTAAAAAAAGTGGAATGAGGTGAAATCTAACAAGAAAAAGTTGCAATGTTGACACAAAGCTGCCATGCATGCTGTTTTTTTTTCTTTTCTCTTTGTTTATTTTTATTTTTTTTTGCCATTGCTAAAAAAATAAAAAATAAAGACTAAAAATCTATGTTATAATGAATTATTGCTTAAAACAATATCACTTTAAAATGTTTTATGTGGAAAAAAATATTGCATATATTGTGTGGTTGCCATATAAAAACATCAAAGTTTTATTTGACAAAAGAGCATAAAACAAACAAAATAATAGTTCAAACGTAAAATCGACAGATATATCTGAAGTTGATCTCGTAATTTAAGTGTTAGAAAAAAAAAAACAATAATAAAAATGTATCACTTTATGAGTGGGGGACCTTTTGGATCCCAAATATATTTAGTAGGATTTTATTTAAATTTCCACTGTGATTACTCAAAAATTTTAAATAATTAAAATCAATGGTGTCCTGCATTCTTGATCTTTTAAGGCTCTAATACTAAATACTGCATATTTCAGTTTTACTATAAAAAAACAAAGTTGTCTTTGACAGAAAGGCTTTTTTTTTTTTACTTTATATCAACCTGAAGTTGATATAGAGATTTACTGTAAGCGTTAAATAAAAAATAATAATAATTTGACTTATTTTTTAACATTTTAATGACTGAGACCCTTTATGGTCCCCGGTAGCCCTATAGGTTAAAAAAAAAAATCCATATACTTTGTTAAGGTTTGAAAATGAAAAATATCAAAATGGCCCCCGAATGCTTAATTTTTTCCGTGTGCGGCCCTCGGTGGAAAAAGTTTGGACACCCCTGGCCTAAGGGATCGAAGGTCACAGACATTCAATGTTGGTTTTCAGCCTTGCCGCTTACGTGCAGTGATTTCTCCAGATTCTCTGTGTCATGACGTGGTTTTCGCTTACTGCGTGTTATGGTTTACTAAGGGGGGGTAACGGCAACAGACACTAGAGGGCAATAATGTACAATGATTTATTATTATTATATATATCAACTATATATATAATAAATCATTGTACATTACTCCCCTCTAGTGTCTGTTGTCGTTACCTCACCTTAGTATACCATAACACTGCGGGGTCGTTCTCCCAGGAAGGCAAACGGACGACTCCGGACAGGACTTGCAGGTAGGAACATGATTTAATTTTAAGAAACAATCAACGAGATACAAAACAGAAAACAACCCAAAGGCAAGCGTGCCTATCGCACGCGGAAGCTAAGGCAAAACCTTAGGACATGAAACTATAGACATGAAACTCACGAAACTGTGGCATGAAACAAACACAAAACTGTGACATGAAACAACTAGCATTAACTATGGCATAGAACAAACACCAAACTATGGCATGAAACCAATAATGACGCCAGGCCGACTGACTGGCACAGGCAGGCTTAAATAATGTCTCTTGGTTGGAAACAGGTGAGCGTCCCGAACACCAGAGGCAGGTGAAAATCATAAGTAGCCATGGTAACTAAAACAAACAAGGGTGCAGAAAAACAGGAATTTGGCAGTCTAAATCTAACAGAACTTAACAAAACATGATCCGGACCACGGAACCTATTGATGTTATTATGGACCGTAAATGGTGAAATTCCTAAATTCCTTGCAATAGCTGGTTGATAAATATTGTTCTTGAACTGTTTGACAGTTTGCTCACGCATTTGTTCACAAAGTGGTGACCCTCGCTCCATCCTTGTTTGTGAACGACTGAGCATTTCATGGAAGCTGCTTTTATACCCAATCATGGCACCCACCTGTTCCCAATTAGCCTGTTCACCCGCGGGATGTTCCAAACAAGCAAATTAGCATTCCTCAACTTTCTCAGTCTTTTTTGCCACTCGTGCCAGCTTTTTTGAAACACGCTACAGGCATCAAATTCCAAATGAGCTAATATTTGCAAAAAATTACAACGTTTTCCAGTTCCAACGTTAAATATCTTGTCTTTGCAGTCTACTCAATTGCATATAGGTTAAAAAAGGATTTGCAAAACGTTGTATTCTGTTTTTATTTACCATTTACACAACGTGCCAACTTCACTGGTTTTTTGGTTTTGTACAAGCCTTGCTGTTTGTTCCTGTAGTGCATTTACATTTTCTTCCCTTACAAGAATTGTGGCGACAAGGTGTTGTGTTTCCAGTTTTATATCTTTGGCACACAACACCCACCCTTTTTTTTATCTGCAGGGATTTTGTTATCAGGACGCACGAGCCATTTCCTGGAGAAAATATTATGTGCAGAATTATGAGCATGACAATAGTGCAGATGCCATAAATTCAGGATTAAAAGTGAACTGGAACGGACTTCCTCCTGAGTCTTTTATCATCAATGGGACAAGACAAGCAGCAATATCAGTTGGAGATTAATGCAAAAAAAGAACACAAAATATTGTTAGATTTATCTTGTATTTAAAGTTACCCTGTTAAAATATTGTTATGTTTACAGAGGGAGATGACGGCAACGACACCAGGGGGCAGTAATGTACAATAATTTATTATATGTATAGTCAATATATATATATATATATATAATAATACTAAACAATACTAACAATAACTAAACTAAGGAAATGGAGTGTGACAAAACCCAGGAGTGTGTGTGTGTGTGTGTGTGTGTGTGGCTATGTGTAAGGTTAACTGAGTGTGTGTTACCAAGTGTTGATGAGAGCGAAGGAACGAGGCAGTCCGTGGGGCAGGCAGGTGATCCAGGGCAGGAGAGGAGTGACAAGGTTTGTGTCCGGGCGAGGGTCAAGGATCGAGGAAGGCAGTCCAAAGTCCACAGGGGAAAACCACGGAAGAATCACCAAGGGCAAAACTCGAGAGGGCACTGAGGGAGGACAAACGAGGACGTCAGGCACGGAGGGAAAACGCAGAGAGAAAACAGAGAGCATCAAGTTAGAGTAGGCTTAGGGTCCACCATTGAGAACTAAGTCCACTGGTCCTTTGTTCAGCTCCCTCTCATCAGGTCCAGGTGCGTTGATTGCTGATCGCCTCCGGCTGCGGCGGGGGCGTGTCTTCTAGGTGCTCCCGCAGAGGAGGGAGAAGCAGACTGCGCCGTGACAAATATGTCATCAACTAAAAGGGATAAAGGAAAATGGTACCTCAACTTACAAGCCTAATTGGTTCTGTTTGTCTTAACTCAAAACACTTGAACCCAAAATCGACGCCTCCCATTGAAATAGAATGAAATCAATTTAATTGGTGCTTGGCCCTCTTGAACATGCAACATGTCTTTTAAAAGAAAAAAACAAACTTTAACCCTGTAACACCCCTTGTTGTAAAATTACAACGTTACCTTTAACGATCCTAAAAAAAACAATCTGTTATATATATAAAACAAATTTTACCACATTTACATAGTCATTGGGTCCTATTGTTCAGTTTCACAAGGCAATTGGATTTTACATTTGTTTATAAGTCACGCCTTCTGGCCGTGAACTCACACAACCTCTCAAGGTTTCCTTCGAACAACATTTATTTGTTTCATTGGACTGGATTCATCAGATTCAAGTAAGTAAAATGTCTTTTATATATTTTTTTGGTTGTTATTACAATGTCTAGAGCATGTACATATGTAGTTATTGTGGAACAGATGCATCAAATTTCATTTAGAGCTTGTTATATAATGATGGAAGCAGATCAGAATCATATCCATATTTAAGTGTTACTTCTTTCTAAAACTCCTATAGTCATATTTACATCAGCTAATGTCTCGTGTGGTACAAAGTGCTTGGATTCGAGTGTCCTTGAGTAGACAGGCAGAGCGCTGTTGAAACTGCCATAACATTCCTTAGATAAGGAGCACAGGGCAGTGCTGAGCTTGGGGGGACAGGAGGTGGAGGGGAGACCGATCTGGACCGGGCTAGGGAACGCTTGGGTGCTGGGTTGGTCTCAGGTTTGTCCTCTAAGCTTTGAGAATAAACTACAAAATACCAACTATTGCCTGGTGATTGAATATAAACAACAGCATATTGCCATAAAAAGAATCTGGGAGAGACTAGCAATTTGAATTCCCCATTGGAGGAATGCTGGTCAACGCAACAATTATTGTTGCAATTATACAACACTGGGTGAATGTGGCAGTCAAAATAGCTGGCTTGTTGCAGTGGGCTCAAACAGGTTGTATTCCCTCCACTACATCACTGCCTGAAGTATTTTCTCTATACATGGATAGTATACATTCTACCCTTGTGTTGTGTTCTGGTGACTGATTTAAAAGTTTTATCTCTAAAAAAAATTGACCTAAAATTCCATGACTTTGTCCACAAAGAGGATATCAACAGACAATTCAGTTCTGGGGAAAATAATGTTCCTGAATGTGTGGATGTAATGGGATGTAATGTTTTCCTTTTAGTATGATAACTAGAGCCATTAAACCATTTACGCTTTTGTCCAAAGCGACTTACCAGGCAGACACTATTGTTAAGTATGTATGTACCGTATTTTCCGGACTATAAGGCACACTTAAAATCATTTTTTTTCTTCTCAAAACTCGACAGTGCGCCTTATAACCGCCTAATGAACAGAATAATTCTGGTTTTGCTTACCGACCTCGAAGCTTTTTTATTTGGTACATGGTGCAATGGTAAGTGTGACCAGTAGATGACAGTCACACATCTTGTGTCCAATTTGAAAGCCAAAGACAGAAAAGAAGCAAACAGACATGGCAAATGATCAATAACGGGAAATTTACTGAGTTCAATTACGTTTACCCTTTGATTAATTGATTGATTCATGATTAGCCTACAATTGTATGAAATTGTTTAATGCCTCTGAACATTGAATTTAACGCTTTTTAATGTAATTTATGTCATAACGTGGGGGTTTTTGCAGCTTACTGCGAGGATTGTTCTCCCGGGATGCAAACGGACATTTCCGGACAACATATTTATTCTTGATTCTCAAATAGGTGAAAAAAAAAGGCGCACAAGGCGAAGGCACATTTTAACGCAGGAAACAAAAGCTAACACTTAGCCTGAACTATGGACATGAAACAAAAAGTCGCTAACTGTGGCATAAATAAACAAAACTTACTTGGCAAGGCACGAGCAGCATGAACAAAGCATGCAACAATCAGCATGAACGATGGTATCTCCAGAAAACAAGCATGAGCAGAGCAATGTCGCCAGACCGACTAACTGGCAACGACAGGCTTAAATAATAATCTCCTGATTAGAGCAGGTGCGTGTCTCGAACACATGAGGCAGGTGAAACTAATAAGTCGCCGTGGTGACTAAACAAACAAGGGAGCGCAAACAGGAACTAAAAGAGTCCAAAAACTAACAAAAACATAATCCTGACCACAGATCATGACAATTTAAGGCCTTAATTTTCGCAAAATCCATTTGACTTGTAATGCTTTTTAATGACCCATGGAAAATCTCTCATTTTAAAGTAAATGTTTTGTATTAAAAACACATTACCTTTTAAAATGGTGGTGTTTTTGGGGTGCCCCACAACGCATCTAATGGAATTTCGATACATCTCAATGGAGAACCTCAATTTGAGTCACAAGCTCCAAACGAATTAAACTTGCAAGTCAAGGCACCGCTGAATTTAATATTTTCCTTTTTAATATGTGTCCCTCCACAGGGAGGCGCCCTACTGCTGTGTGGCAGAATGTAAGCATGAAGGTTTGGTCAGGTTCTGCTACGAAAGGCCATATGGCAGGTGGGGTACGATGACAGCTCACTCAGGGATTAATGAGGTGCGACACGAAGATAAATGCTCCCTCCGTTGGGAAACAGACCCTCTGAAAAGGCGGCGTTGGTTCTGCCTCAACGTCCTTCCTTATCTCAAGCTCAGAGGCCACAGAGTCTTCAGCAGTCTCCCAACAGGGATTTGCTCTGGTTCCGCTTCAAATAACTGCGTATTCATCCTGTTCCATAATGGATGTTTCCACGCTGAGGGTATATGTTGTCACTTGAACTCCAAAACCCAAAAGCAGTGAAGTTGGCACGTTGTGTAAATGGTAAATAAAAACAGAATACAATTATTTGCAAATCCTTTTCAACTTATATTCAATAGAATAGACTGCAAAGACAAGATATTTAACGTTCGAACTGGTAAACTTTGTTATTTTTTGCAAATATTAGCTCATTTGGAATTTGATGCCTGCAACGTGTTTCAAAAAAGCTGGCACAAGTGGCAAAAAAGACTGAGAAAGTGAAGGAATGCTCATCAAACACTTATTTGGAACATCCCACAGGTGAACAGGCTAATTGGGAACAGGTGGGTGCCATGATTGGGTATAAAAGCAGCTGCCATGAAATGCTCAGTCATTCGCAAACAAGGATGGGGGCGAGGGTCACCACTTTGTGAACAAATGCGTGAGCAAATTGTCGAAAAGTTTAAGAACAACATTTATCAACCAGCTATTGCAAGGAATTTAGGGATTTCACCATCTACGGTCTGTAATATCATCAAAAGGTTCAGATAATCTGGAAAAATCACGGCACGTGAGCGATTATATTACGGACCTTCGGTCTCTCAGGTGATCAAAAAGTGACATCAGTGTGTAAAGGATATCACCACATGGGCTCAGGAAAACTTCAGAAAACCACTGTCAGTAACTACAGTTGGTGGCTACGTCTGTAAGTGCAAGTTAAAACTCTATTATAAAAAACGGAAGCCATTTATCAACAACACCCAGAAATGCTGCCGGCTTCGCCGGGCCCGTGCTCATTTAAGATGCACTGATGCAAAGTGTAAAAGTGTTCAGTGGTCTGACGAGTCCACATTTCAAATAGTTTTCGTAAACTTTGGACGTTGTGTCCTCCGGAAAAAAGAGGACAAGAACCATCCGGTTTGTTATAGGCGCAAAGTTGAAAAGCCAGCATCTGTGATGGTATGGGGGTGTATTAGTGCCCAAGACATGGGTAACTTACACATCTGTGAAGGCGCCATTAATAATGAAAGGTACATACAGGTTTTGGAGCAACATATGTTGCAATCCAAACAACGTTATCATGGACGCCCCTGCTTATTTCAGCAAGACAATGCCAATGCACGTGTGGCTTCATAGTAAAAGAGTGCAGGTACTAGACTGGCCTGCCTGTAGTCCAGACCTGTCTCCCGTTGAAAATGTGTGGCGCATTATGAAGCCTAAAATAGCACAAGGGAGACCCCCGGACTGTTGAACAACTTAAGCTGTACATCAAGCAAGAATGGCAAAGAATTTCACCTGAAAATCTAAAAAAATGTGTCTCCTCAGTTCCCAAACGTTTACTGAGTGTTGTTAAAAGGAAAGGCCATGTAACACAGTGGTGAAAATGCCCCTGTGACAACTTTTTTGCAATGTGTTGCTGCCATTAAATTCTATTTAAATGAAGTTTCTCAGTTGGAACATTAAAGATCTTGTCTTTGCAGTCTACTCAATGGAATATAAGTTGAAAAGGATTTGCAAATCATTGTATTCTGTTTTTATTTACCATTTACACAACGTGCCAACTTCACTGGTTTTGGGTTTTGTACAAGATGATTGACTATAATGCTGAGTTAATATTAAAATTGCACTTTCTTATTAGAACATACACAACCATGTTAAGCATGGATATAGCATAATTCTAATATCTACATATATTATTTTACCATTAAGTGCAAAATGCAATCAAACATTTGTTTGGCTCTGGTGGAGGTCTGCACAATGTGTGTGTGTTTTATTGTGTTACATACCCATAGATGGTTAAAAAGTGGAATATTACATTTATTTTGGATGGCCACACATAGAGTCTTGCTTATCCCACCGTGTGTTGGATGAAAAGAAGGGCTTTCCTTTGACATTCTATTGGTTTTGACAGACGGACGCTTTCAAACTTCACATCCACAGCTTTGGGCTTTTTAAGATTTCCACATCACTTAAACTGCACCACAAAACCCGGAGAAAAAGACACAAAAAAAAGTGTGGGTAGAACCATAAAGTTCTGAAAGGAAATCTCCACTCACATGCCGGAACTACAAAGATTGAGACAGAGTGTCGTGTGGGGCTTTTTGCACTTTAGTAAATGTTTGAAAGCCATGTAGGTCCCTGGAAAATGCAGTGGGAAAGTGTTTTGACCTGGCATTAATACGACGGCTGGAAAGGAGTGGTCTGATTCATAAAAGTAAACTTAGAAAAGGACAAAACACAAAGCTAGCAACAATGATATGTCATTGCCAGGAACTTTAAGTTCCTGGAACTACAGGTTCCTGTAGAAGTGTGTGGTTTGTATTTCCACCGTATTTCACAGTTCAGGGTACCGTATTTTTCGGACTATAAGGCGCACTTGAAATCCTTTCATTTTCTCAAAAACTGACACTGCGTCTTGTAGCCCGGTGCGCCTAATGTACGGCATAATTCTGGTTGTGCTTACCGACCTCAAAGCAATTTTATTTGGTACACTTCTACAGGAACCTATAGTAGTGTGTGGTTTGTTTTTCCACCGTATTTCACAGTTCAGGGTACCATATTTTTCGGACTATAAGGCGCACTTGAAATCCTTTAATTTTCTCAAAAACCGACACTGCGTCTTGTAGCCCGGTGCGCCTAATGTACGGCATAATTCTGGTTGTGCTTACCGACCTCAAAGCAATTTTATTTGGTACACTTCTACAGGAACCTATATCAGTGTGTGGTTTGTGTTTCCACCGTATTTCACAGTTCAGGGTACCATATTTTTCGGACTATAAGGCGCACTTGAAATCCTTTCATTTTCTCAAAAATCGACACTGCGTCTTGTAGCCCAGTGCGCCTAATGTACGGCATAATTCTGGTTGTGCTTACCGACATCGAAGCAATTTTATTAGGTACACTTCTACAGGAACCTATAGTAGTGTGTGGTTTGTGTTTCCACCGTATTTCACAGTTCAGGGTACCGTATTTTTCGGACTATAAGGCGCACTTGAAATCCTTTCATTTTTTCAAAAATCGACACTGCGTCTTATAGCCCGGTGCGCCTAATGTACGGCATAATTCTGGTTGTGCTTACCGACCTCAATGCAATTTTATTTGGTACACTTCTACAGGAACCTATAGTAGTGTGTGGTTTGTGTTTCCACCGTATTTCACAGTTCAGGGTACCGTATTTTTCGGACTATAAGGCGCACTTGAAATCCTTTCATTTTCTCAAAAATCGACACTGCGTCTTGTAGCCCGGTGCGCCTAATGTACGGCATAATTCTGGTTGTGCTTACCGACATCGAAGCAATTTTGTTTGGCACACTTCTACAGGAACCTATAGTAGTGTGTGTTTTGTGTTTCCACCGTATTTTTTGGACTATGAGGCACACTTGAAATACTTTCATTTTCTCAAAAATCGACACTGCGTCTTCAAGCCCGGTGCGCCTAATGAACGACATAGTTCTGGTTGTGCTTACCGACCTCGACGCAATTTTATTTTGTACATGGTGTAATGATAAGTGTGACCAGTAGATGGCAGTCACACATAAGAGATACGTGTAATGTTCTATATTCTCAATGGAACATTTAAAGTTTTGGTGTGGTTTACTGCCGTCTAATTGCAGTCTACACTTATCTCTTATGTGTGACTGCCATCTACCGGTCACACTTATCACTACACCATGTACCAAATAAAATTGCTTCGAGGTCAATAAGCACAGCCAGAATTAAGCCGTACATTAGGCGCACCGGGTTATAAGGCGCACCGTCGATTTTTGAGAAAACGAAAGGATTTCAAGTGAAGTGAAGTGAAGTGAATTATATTTATATAGCGCTTTTCTCTAGTGACTCAAAGCGCTTTACATAGTGAAAACCCAATATCTAAGTTACATTTAAACCAGTGTGGGTGGCACTGGGAGCAGGTGGGTAAAGTGTCTTGCCCAAGGACACAACGGCAGTGACTAGGATGGCGGAAGCGGGGATCGAACCTGCAACCCTCAGGTTGATGGCACGGCCACTCTACCAACCGAGCTATACCGCCCCAAGTGCGCCTTATAGTCCGAAAAATACGGTAAAAAATATTCTGAACATGGGTTGCTATGACAATGAGTTTCAGATTCTTCTTCTATGCTGCTTTTATTGTATAATCTTGAATCGGTGAATATTCTCACTGTGTAAATGTTTACTCTAGTTTCTGTGTGTTAGCAGAATGGCGAGCCGGTCAGCGGAACAAGCGGCGTAACATGTTCTTGCTGCTGAGCTGAGATTGTCCACCCACCCCCCCGCCCGCCCCCCGGTTTGACAGGTCACCGTGCCTCTGCCGAGTCACCAAATGCAATTTTCCCTCCCGCAGAAGCCAGTAATATCCTGCTCTCTCTCCACCGTGGTCAACACTGGCAGAGTGTGTAGCCAAGCAGATAAATATCGGAATCGGCGCGGCGCCAGTCACTCCGGTGGGGAGTAAATTACAATATGTTTAAAGGCATTTTGTCGGGATGTGTGGAATTGCCCGGATTCAGTTAGAGTGTGTCAGACCGTAGCACAACTTGAACCGTGACACCGCTCATCGCTGCCGTGAACAAGCTAATTGTTGCAACTGAGGGTTTTTTTCTTCTCCCTTCTGCTGCCTGGATTAGCCAGGGAACTCGGGCAAAATATATTTCTTAATAACATTTTTTTTTCCCCCCTCCCTTCTGGTTTAATCATTCTATCCACTCATGCATTAATCTACAGTCGTGGTCAAAAGTTTACATACACTTGTTAAAGGCCTACTGAAAGCCACTACTACCGACCACGCAGTCTGATAGTTTATATATCAATGATGAAATCTTAACATTGCAACACATGCCAATACGGCCGGGTTAACTTATAAAGTGACATTTTAAATTTCCCGGGAAACTTCCGGTTGAAAACGTCTATATATGATGACGTCAACGGTTGAAACGGAAGTATTAGTACACCATTGTATCCCAATACAAATAGCTCTGTTTTCATCGCAAAATTCCACAGTATTCTGGACATCTGTGTTGGTGAATCTTTTGCAATTTGTTTAATGAACAATGGAGACTGCAAAGAAGAAAGCCGTAGGTGGGATCGGTGTATTAGCGGCTGGCTGCAGCAACACAACCAGGAGGACTTTGAGTCGGATAGCAGACGCGCTATCCGACGCTAGCCGCCGACTGCACCGATGATCGGGTGAAGTCCTTCGTCGCTGGAACGCAGGTGAGCACGGGTGTTGATGAGCAGATGAGGGCTGGCGTAGGTGGATAGCTAATGTTTTTATTATAGCTCTGTCGAGGTCCCGTAGCTAAGTTAGCTTCAATGGCGTCGTTAGCAACA
The DNA here is from genome assembly GCF_033978785.1 of Entelurus aequoreus. Taxonomy (NCBI): domain Eukaryota; kingdom Metazoa; phylum Chordata; class Actinopteri; order Syngnathiformes; family Syngnathidae; genus Entelurus; species Entelurus aequoreus. Next base: position 50,855,547 of record NC_084751.1, read on the forward strand.
GCATTGCTAGGCTTTGCCAGGCGGTACAGCATTAACCGTGTGGTTACAGGTCCAGAGTTTGGTACTATTGTTGATCTTCTGTCTATCCTTCCAGTCAGGGGCTTATTTCTTTTGTTTCTATCTGCAGTTAAGCCTGATGCTATCACGTTATCTCCGTAGCTAAAGTGCTTCGCCGATGTATTGTCGTGGAGATAAACGTCACTGTGAATGTCCATTTCGCGTTCTCGACTCTCATTTTCAAGAGGATATAGTATCCGAGGTGGTTTAAAATACAAATCCGTGATCCACAATAGAAAAAGGAGAAAGTGTGGAATCCAATGAACCCTTGTACCTAAGTTACGGTCAGAGCGAAAAAAAATACGTCCTGCACTGCACTCTAGTCCTTCACTCTCATGTTCCTCATCCACAAATCTTTCATCCTCGCTCAAATTAATGGGGTAATCGTCGCATTCTCGGTCCGAATCGCTCTCGCTGCTGGTGTAAACAATGGGGAAATGTGAGGAGCCTTTCAACCTGCGACGTCACGCTACTTCCGGTACAGGCAAGGCTTTTTTTATCAGCGACCAAAAGTTGCGAACTTTATCGTCGATGTTCTCTACTAAATCCTTTCAGCAAAAATATGGCGATATCGCGAAATGATCAAGTATGACACATAGAATGGATCTGCTATCCCCGTTTAAATAAAAAAAATTCATTTCAGTAGGCCTTTAAATATCTCAAATAAGGGTGATATTTGCTTATTTTCTGTTTGATAAAATAATTCCTTTCACTAAGCAGATTTTATGTTAGAGTGTTTTACTTGTTTTAAGGGTTTTGGTCCTAAATTACCTCAGTAAGATATTACAGCTTGTTGCTGAGATTTGATGACCTATATTGAGTAAAACATGCTTGAAACTAGAATATCAACTGTTGCAAAGCTGTGTCATCAACACTCACAAGTATAAAACTACTTTTTTAAAGTAATCATTTCTTATTTCAAGCATGAAAAAAAAAAAATCATGACTTTGACACAATTTTGTCAAATTAAAATAGATGACAGCCAAATGGACTTTGCAGTTTTATTTTCAATGAAACAATAGAAAATAGGTACTCATATAGTAGTACAGTTGGCACAGTACAGTAAACGGACAGTTAATATTTAAACATTTAACATTTGACATTTCAAACTATTTTGAACAGAAATAGTTCATGCACATTCAGGTAAATTCTTCAAAATTTAAATTACAAATTTTTTGGCCAGGCTGTATATATGCGCACTAATTGACTGAAAGAGCACGCACTTGGCGCGATGATGTCATGTTATCCATGGAAAAATGCATTTTTAGACAATATGATTTGCCTGAGCGGCTAGGAGACCCCGAGAGTAACAAGCGGTTGCCTTGTTGCCTTTCCATTAAGAACAATAAATTAGTTTTTAGTATAAGTTTGCTGGTTTCAAGAAATGTAATGCCGAGTGCATATCATTATGTCAAAATAATGGCACTATTGAGCAAAAAGGTCCCTTTTTTTTCCTACCAAGAAAAGTGCACTTGTTATTAGTGAGAATATACTTATTTAAAGGTATTTTTGGGTTGATTGAAGTTAGCTCATTTTACTTGTTTTGGAAAGTCTTGACAAGCCAAATTTTCTTGATCTATTGGCAGATAATTTTGCTTCGTTCAAATAAAATACCCCTCTTTTTTTTTTTCTTGTTTTTGAACACTGACTTTTTGCAGTGTGGTCACAAAAAACATTCATGAAGTTTGGTTCTTTTATGAATTTATTATGGGTCTACTGAATCTGCTGGGTCAAAAGTATACATACAGCAATGTTAATATTTGCTTACATGTCCCTTGGCAAGTTTCACTGCAATAAGGCACTTTTGGTAGCCATCCCCAAGCTTCTGCTTGAATATTTGACCACTCCTCTTGACAAAATTGGTGCAGTTCAGCTAAATTTGTTGGTTTTCTGACATGGACTTGTTTCTTCAGCATTGTCCACACGTTTAAGTCAGGACTTTGGGAAGGCCATTCTAAAACTTTCATTCTAGCCTGATTCAGCCATTCCTTTACCACTTTTGACGTGTGTTTGGGGTCATTGTCGTGTTGGAACACCCAACTGCGCCCAACACCCAACCTCCGGGCTGATTAATTTAGGTTGTCCTGAAGAATTTGGAGGTAATCCTCCTTTTTCATTGTCCCATTTACTCTCTGTAAAGCACCAGTTCCATTGGCAGCAAAACAGGCCCAGAGTATAATACTATAATAATAATAACTATTGCCACATTCACCCATTCACACACACTTTCACACACTGATGGCGGGAGCTGCCATGCAAGGCGCTAACCACGACCCATCAGGAGCAAGGGTGACGTGTCTTGCTGAAGGACAGAACGGCTGTTACTCGGGTGTTGCTGGCACGGCCGCTCTACCAACTGAGTCACGCCATCCCCAGTGTAAAGTACCAACTGGAAACGATTTACCATATATGGAGATATCCACCGACAGCCAAACTGCTCGTTTGGAAAAAGACACAATTGTTTTATGAATACACTATATTGCCAAAAGTATTTGGCCACCTGCCTTGACTCACATATGAACTTGAAGTGCCATCCCATTCCTAACCCATAGGGTTCAATATGACCTTTTGCAGCAGGCCCGGCCCTAACCAATCTGGCGCCCTAGGCAAGATTTTAGGTGGCGCCTCCCCACATCGGCAGTGAATACTCACAAGAAACCGAATAGCTTTGTCTTTAACCTTTTTTTTTACTTAAAGAAAGCAAATTAACAATCAGAATAGTTAACAAGATAAAAAAAATATGGATAAATAAATGAATACAAAAAATAAAAAATGAATATATGAAATACAATATTTTTTACACACATAAACACAAAATAAAACGTGTCAACAAGTTGCATAAAATAAATTAAAAATACAATATAAATAAGGCACTGCACAAAACAAGATATCAAACCAGTATGACTTTAACAACTATATTACAAAAAAAGGGGATCCTACAGAGTTATCTATTTGTGCTTTTTAATATTGCATTAACTAGAATGACTTACAAATTACTGTACACCAGGGAGTACTGTAATTACCTAACGTTACATTATTATTTTCCATAACAATTTAGCCCCCTCCACAATATTAACCCGACGTTAAAACACAATTGCCGAATCATGTAACATTAGCTTAATGCTAAGGTTACTATCACATTCTGTAACAGACAAATAATTTCATGTAGGCTAACGTTACCTACCTGCTACCTCTGTCTTTTTCTCGTTTCTCCTCTTCTTTTCTCTTTTTTCTTCCCTGGGCACCTGACAGTTTTGGCCGTTTTGACATCTTGTGTTGATTTTTTGATGTGGTGAACACTGGTGACGTCCAAAAAGAGTCACGATACGGGAAGGGAGGGGGCGCACCGTGCGGGGGGAGGGGGCGCGTAATGTTGTAACAAATAATATTTCTATTAAATAGGCTTTACTTTGCATTTTAATTAACGTGGGATTATTTTATGTATTTAGAAATAATAGTATCAACATTTTTTTTCTTTCTTTTTTTCCCCTCCAACATTTGCGACACTGGCGTGGCGCCCCCTGATGGACGGCACCCTTAGCATTTGCCTATACGGCCTATGACACGGGCCGGCCCTGTTTTGCAGCTATTACAGCTTCAACTCTTCTGGGAAGGCTGTCCACAAGGTTGCGGAGTGTGTTCATAGGAATTTTAGACCATTCTTCCAAAAGCGCATTGGTGAGGTCACACACTGATGTTGGTCGAGAAGTGTCCGTTCTAATTCATCCCAAAGGTGTTCTATCAGATTCAAGTCAGGACTCTGTGCAGTCCAGTCAAGTTCATCCACACCAGACTCTGTCATCCATGTCTTTAAGAACCTTGCTTTGTGCACTGGTGCACAGTCATGTTGGAAGAGGAAAGGGACCCAGCTCCAAACTGTTCCCACAAGGTTGGGAGAATGGAATTGTCCAAAATGTTTTGGTATCTTGAAGCATTCAAAGTTCCTTTTACTGGAACTAACTCCTGAAAAACAGTTGAAAAAAATATGACCATATCACACCAACTCTCAAATCCCTTCACCGGCTTCCTGTTCCACTCAGGATTGAATACAAAGTCTCCCTACTAACCCACCAGTGCCTCCATGGAAATGCCCCCCTCTACCTCAAGGAACTACTCACCCCCAAATCCTCCACACGACACCTCCGCTCCGGACAGGCTAACCTCCTCCAACCTCCGAGGACAAAGCTGGGAGACCGGGTTTTCTGCTCCGCCGCTCCCAGTCTGCGAAACACTCTCCCTGACCACCTGAGGGCACCACAGACTTTGAAAGCTTTTAAAAAAGGCTTAAAAACCCTTCTTTTTAAAAAAGCCTTTTTTTTTTTTAGATATATGCATACCAGTTTTAGCTATTTGGCTGTTCTAAATTTTTAATTTTTTATTATCTTTTAATTTTTTATTTTTTTTTAATACAATGTAGCACTTTGAGGTTGTTTACTCAATTTAGCGTGCTTTTTACAAATAAAAAAAATAATAAAAAAATCTATTTGTTGCACAGGTGGCATCCTATGACAGTTCCACGCTGGAAATCACTGAAAGCGGCCCATTCTTTCACAAATCCTCCACACGACACCTCCGCTCCGGACAGGCTAACCTCCTCCAACCTCCGAGGACAAAGCTGGGAGACCGGGTTTTCTGCTCCGCCGCTCCCAGTCTGCGAAACACTCTCCCTGACCACCTGAGGGCACCACAGACTGTGAAAGCTTTTAAAAAAGGCTTAAAAACCCTTCTTTTTAAAAAAGCCTTTTTTTTTTTAGATATATGCATACCAGTTTTAGCTATTTGGCTGTTCTAAATTTTTAATTTTTTATTATCTTTTAATTTTTTATTTTTTTTTAATACAATGTAGCACTTTGAGGTTGTTTACTCAATTTAGCGTGCTTTTTACAAATAAAAAAAATAATAAAACAATCTATTTGTTGCACAGGTGGCATCCTATGACAGTTCCACGCTGGAAATCACTGAAAGCGGCCCATTCTTTCACAAATCCTCCACACGACACCTCCGCTCCGGACAGGCTAACCTCCTCCAACCTCCGAGGACAAAGCTGGGAGACCGGGTTTTCTGCTCCGCCGCTCCCAGTCTGCGAAACACTCTCCCTGACCACCTGAGGGCACCACAGACTGTGAAAGCTTTTAAAAAAGGCTTAAAAACCCTTATTTTTAAAAAAGCCTTTTTTTTTTTTTAGATATATGCATACCAGTTTTAGCTATTTGGCTGTTCTAAATTTTTAATTTTTTATTATCTTTTAATTTTTTTATTTTTTTTTAATACAATGTAGCACTTTGAGGTTGTTTACTCAATTTAGCGTGCTTTTTACAAATAAAAAAAAAATAAAAAAATCGATTTGTTGCACAGGTGGCATCCTATGACAGTTCCACGCTGGAAATCACTGAAAGCGGCCCATTCTTTCACAAATCCTCCACACGACACCTCCGCTCCGGACAGGCTAACCTCCTCCAACCTCCGAGGACAAAGCTGGGAGACCGGGTTTTCTGCTCCGCCGCTCCCAGTCTGCGAAACACTCTCCCTGACCACCTGAGGGCACCACAGACTGTGAAAGCTTTTAAAAAAGGCTTAAAAACCCTTCTTTTTAAAAAAGCCTTTTTTTTTTTTTTAGATATATGCATACCAGTTTTAGCTATTTGGCTGTTCTAAATTTTTTATTTTTTATTATCTTTTAATTTTTTATTTTTTTTTAATACAATGTAGCACTTTGAGGTTGTTTACTCAATTTAGCGTGCTTTTTACAAATGAAAAAAAATAAAAAAATCTATTTGTTGCACAGGTGGCATCCTATGACAGTTCCACGCTGGAAATGACTGAAAGCGGCCCATTCTTTCACAAATCCTCCACACGACACCTCCGCTCCGGACAGGCTAACCTCCTCCAACCTCCGAGGACAAAGCTGGGAGACCGGGTTTTCTGCTCCGCCGCTCCCAGTCTGCGAAACACTCTCCCTGACCACCTGAGGGCACCACAGACTGTGGTTGCTTTTAAAAAAGGCTTAAAAACCCTTCTTTTTAAAAAAGCCTTTTTTTTTTTTTTTTTTTAGATATATGCATACCAGTTTTAGCTATTTGGCTGTTCTAAATTTTTATTTTTTTAATTTTTTATTATCTTTTAATTTTTTATTTTTTTTAATACAATGTAGCACTTTGAGGTTGTTTACTCAATTTAGCATGCTTTTTACAAATGAAAAAAAATAAAAAAATCTATTTGTTGCACAGGTGGCATCCTATGACAGTTCCACGCTGGAAATGACTGAAAGCGGCCCATTCTTTCACAAATCCTCCACACGACACCTCCGCTCCGGACAGGCTAACCTCCTCCAACCTCCGAGGACAAAGCTGGGAGACCGGGTTTTCTGCTCCGCCGCTCCCAGTCTGCGAAACACTCTCCCTGACCACCTGAGGGCACCACAGACTGTGGTTGCTTTTAAAAAAGGCTTAAAAACCCTTCTTTTTAAAAAAGCCTTTTTTTTTTTTTTTTTTTAGATATATGCATACCAGTTTTAGCTATTTGGCTGTTCTAAATTTTTATTTTTTTAATTTTTTATTATCTTTTAATTTTTTATTTTTTTTAATACAATGTAGCACTTTGAGGTTGTTTACTCAATTTAGCATGCTTTTTACAAATGAAAAAAAATAAAAAAATCTATTTGTTGCACAGGTGGCATCCTATGACAGTTCCACGCTGGAAATGACTGAAAGCGGCCCATTCTTTCACAAATCCTCCACACGACACCTCCGCTCCGGACAGGCTAACCTCCTCCAACCTCCGAGGACAAAGCTGGGAGACCGGGTTTTCTGCTCCGCCGCTCCCAGTCTGCGAAACACTCTCCCTGACCACCTGAGGGCACCACAGACTGTGAAAGCTTTTAAAAAAGGCTTAAAAACCCTTCTTTTTAAAAAAGCCTTTTTTTTTATTTTTTAGATATATGCATACCAGTTTTAGCTATTTGGCTGTTCTAAATGTTTTATTTTTTTATTATCTTTTAATTTTTTATTTTTTTTTAATACAATGTAGCACTTTGAGGTTGTTTACTCAATTTAGCGTGCTTTTTACAAATAAAAAAAATATAAAAAAATCTATTTGTTGCACAGGTGGCATCCTATGACAGTTCCACGCTGGAAATCACTGAAAGCGGCCCATTCTTTCACAAATCCTCCACACGACACCTCTGCTCCGGACAGGCTAACCTCCTCCAACCTCCGAGGACAAAGCTGGGAGACCGGGTTTTCTGCTCCGCCGCTCCCAGTCTGCAAAACACTCTCCCTGACCACCTGAGGGCACCACAGACTGTGAAAGCTTTTAAAAAAGGCTTAAAAACCCTTCTTTTTAAAAAAGCCTTTTTTTTTTAGATATATGCATACTAGTTTTAGCTATTTGGCTGTTGTAAATTTTTTTATTTTTTTATTTTTTATTATCTTTTAATTTTTATTTTTTTTAATACAATGTAGCACTTTGAGGTTGTTTACTCAATTTAGTGTGCTTTTTACAAATAAAAAAAATAAAAAAATCTATTTGTTGCACAGGTGGTATCCTATGACAGTTCCACGCTGGAAATCACTGAAAGCGGCCCATTCTTTCACAAATCCTCCACACGACACCTCCGCTCCGGACAGGCTAACCTCCTCCAACCTCCGAGGACAAAGCTGGGAGACCGGGTTTTCTGCTCCGCCGCTCCCAGTCTGCGAAACACTCTCCCTGACCACCTGAGGGCACCACAGACTGTGAAAGCTTTTAAAAAAGGCTTAAAAACCCTTCTTTTTAAAAAAGCCTTTTTTTTTTTTTTTTAGATATATGCATACCAGTTTTAGCTATTTGGCTGTTCTAAATGTTTAATTTTTTATTATCTTTTAATTTTTTATTTTCTTTTAATACAATGTAGCACTTTGAGGTTGTTTACTCAATTTAGCGTGCTTTTTACAAATAAAAAAAAAATAAAAAAATCTATTTGTTGCACAGGTGGCATCCTATGACAGTTCCACGCTGGAAATGACTGAAAGCGGCCCATTCTTTCACAAATCCTCCACACGACACCTCCGCTCCGGACAGGCTAACCTCCTCCAACCTCCGAGGACAAAGCTGGGAGACCGGGTTTTCTGCTCCGCCGCTCCCAGTCTGCGAAACACTCTCCCTGACCACCTGAGGGCACCACAGACTGTGAAAGCTTTTAAAAAAGGCTTAAAAACCCTTCTTTTTAAAAAAGCCTTTTTTTTTTAGATATATGCATACCAGCTTTAGCTATTTGGCTGTTCTAAATTTTTAATTTTTTATTATCTTTTAATTTTTTATTTTTTTTTAATACAATGTAGCACTTTGAGGTTGTTTACTCAATTTAGCGTGCTTTTTACAAATAAAAAAAAAAAAAAAAAATCTATTTGTTGCACAGGTGGCATCCTATGACAGTCCCACGCTGGAAATCACTGAAAGCGGCCCATTCTTTCACAAATCCTCCACACGACACCTCCGCTCCGGACAGGCTAACCTCCTCCAACCTCCGAGGACAAAGCTGGGAGACCGGGTTTTCTGCTCCGCCGCTCCCAGTCTGCGAAACACTCTCCCTGACCACCTGAGGGCACCACAGACTGTGTAAGCTTTTAAAAAAAGGCTTAAAAACCCTTCTTTTTAAAAAAGCATTTTTTTTTTGTAGATATATGCATACCAGTTTTAGCTATTTGGCTGTTCTAAATTTTTAATTTTTAAATTTTTTATTATCTTTTAATTATTATTATTTTTTTAATACAATGTAGCACTTTGAGGTTGTTTACTCAATTTAGCGTGCTTATTACAAATTAAAAAAAATAAAAAAATCTATTTGTTGCACAGGTGGTATCCTATGACAGTTCCACGCTGGAAATCACTGAAAGCGGCCCATTCTTTCACAAATCCTCCAAATGACACCTCCGCTCCGGACAGGCTAACCTCCTCCAACCTCCGAGGACAAAGCTGGGAGACCGGGTTTTCTGCTCCGCCGCTCCCAGTCTGCGAAACACTCTCCCTGACCACCTGAGGGCACCACAGACTGTGAAAGCTTTTTAAAAAGGCTTAAAAACCCTTCTTTTTAAAAAAGCCTTTTTTTTTGTCAGATATATGCATACCAGTTTTAGCTATTTGGCTGTTCTAAATTTTTAATTTTTTATTATCTTTTAATTTTTTATTTTTTTTTTATACAATGTAGCACTTTGAGGTTGTTTACTCAATTTAGCGTGCTTTTTACAAATAAAAAAATAATAAAAAAATCTATTTGTTGCACAGGTGGCATCCTATGACAGTTCCACGCTGGAAATCACTGAAAGCGGCCCATTCTTTCACAAATCCTCCACACGACACCTCCGCTCCGGACAGGCTAACAAAGCTGGGAGACCGGGTTTTCTGCGAAACACTCTCCCTGACCACCTGAGGGCACCACAGACGGTGAAATCTTTTAAAAAAGGCTTAAAAACCCTTCTTTTTAAAAAAGCCTTTTTTTTTAATAGATATATGCATACCAGTTTTAGCTATTTGGCTGTTCTAAATTTTTAATTTTTTAATTTTTTATTATCTTTTAATTTTAATTTTTTTTTTAATACAATGTAGCACTTTGAGGTTGTTTACTCAATTTAGCGTGCTTTTTACAAATACAAAAAATAAAAAAATCTATTTGTTGCACAGGTGGTATCCTATGACAGTTCCACGCTGGAAATCACTGAAAGCGGCCCATTCTTTCACAAATGTTTGTATAAACAGTCTCCATGCCTAAGTGCTTGATTTTATACACCTGTGGCCGGGCCAAGTGATTAGGACACCTGATTCTCATCATTTGGATGGGTGTGCAAACACTTTTGGTAATATAGTGTATCTCTGCAACCCCTGAATGGCTTAAATAAAAATTTCAGGCACTTCTGTGGATCCCAAATAGACAAAAATAGGTGCCAACCACCAAAAAAAGTGGGAATCACACACATGGTCACAAGGGTCTTTTAAGCGATAGGCGGGGTCAATCAGTCGCACAAAACCGAGCTCTTTTTTGGATTTGATATGTGGGTTGGATTCCTGCTGCTTGATGGCACAGTTGGATTTAGGAGCGTGTTTATTCCAGACTTGAAACGGGCTGAAGCACTCAATGTGGAGCTGGGGGTCTGTGCCTGTTTGTAATAAGCTGGCAACAGATCCGTCACTCAAAGCCTACTTTGAGCCTGGATCATTGCCAGGATCTTTAATGAGACAGCGCTGAATTATGCAGCATGGACTTGCTCTGGCAACTTGGATTGCGTAGTCCCACGCTGTGACCTCATATCAGTCAGGGGAGCCTGGCGGGGGTCTTAAAAGCCAAAGTGAGGACAATCACCGAGACCCTTGCCACGTGTCAAAATTTGAAAGGAAGTCAATTGTTTGCTGTTCCTGTTACATAAATTCAGAGACGATGCAAGGTTTAAAATGTTATGTACAGTATGTATTCTCTTTTCACACATGGGTAGCATTTTGAATAGATCCTCTATTACATTTCGGGATTATCAGTTTAAATGCAATACACCAGGGGTCTATTCCCGATGAACGAGTCTATTCAGGTCTAATTTCATACAAAAGGCGCACCGGATTATAAGGCGCATCAAAGAGTTCATATTATTTTATTTTTTTTCTAAATGTAAAAGACTTCCTTGTGGTCTACATAACATGTAATGGTGGTTCTTTTGTCAAAATGTTTCATCGATGACGTTTTACATATCATCTTCAAGCCGCTTTCTGACAGTTGCTTCCGAATGCGCCGTTTTGTGGGCGGGTCTTATTTACGTGGCTCACCTTCGGCAGCGTCTTTTCCCCGTCATCTTTGTTGTAGCGGTGTAGCGTGCAAGGACGGGATGTGGAAGAAGTGTCAAAAGATGGAGCTAACTGTTTTAATGACATTCAAGTTCTTTGAGTGAATAATGGAAACTCACTACACCGGTATGTTTTAGCGCTTTCATGGCAAGTTCACTGACAGATATAAGTAGGAACTTTACACTACTTTATATTAGAAATGGCAACAGCGGAGGATGAATGTCCCATAACAAGAAGATAGAGAAAAAGAAGAAGCTTAAGGACGCGCACACATTTTTTAAGGACTTATGCAGATCCCAAATACAGATCAGCAGGTACCAAACGGTAAGAAAAGTTTATTTTGCATAATATTGTGAAACAAAATGGCAGATAATACATACTTGCCAACCTTGAGACCTGCAATATCGGGAGGTGGGGAGGTTGGGGGGGGGGGGGGGGCGTGGTTATTTACAGCTAGAATTCACCAACTCGAGTATTTCATATATATTTCATATATATATATATATATATATATATATATATATATATATATATATATATATATATATATATATATATATATGAAATACTTGACTTTTAGTGAATTTTAGCTATATATATATATATATATATATATATATATATATATATATATATATATATATATATATATATATATATATATATATATATATATATATATTTATTTATTTATTTATTTTATTTACATAAAATAAATACTTGAATTTTAGTGTTCCGGTGGCTATCCATTAGATGGCAGTATTGTCCTGTTTAACTTCTCCGTTCATGATGAGTATATCATTTCGGCCACCGTGTTCAGTGGAGAAGTCTGTTCTACATATTTACAGGCAACATACACCTTCCCCTTCGAACTGTCCTGGATGAACTGAAATTCTTGTTTCCATCCGTTTGAATTCGTTAGGCAAGCTGTTTATATTGTGGGAAAGCGGACGTGAGAACAGGCTGTCCCCACTCAGTCTCAGGTCCGCATTGAGCTGGAGGGGGCGTGGCCTCCAGCTCCGGCTGAATACCGGGAGTTTGTCGGGAGAAAATCTCTGCCGGGAGGTTGTCGGGAGAGGCGCTGAATACCGGGATTCTCCCGCTAAAAACGGGAGGGTTGGCAAGTATGAGATAATATGTCTTACCTTATTCACACACCATAATAATACTCCTATGTTGAAGCACAGTACAATCCATCAAGCGGTGCGTCTTCATAGCTTACCATATTTTGATAGATTTTTGATCGCCGTGTGTAATGATCTATATTTTCAATGGAACATATACAAATTTGGTGTTGTTTACTTAAGTCATATTGCAGTCTACACGTGTCTCTTATGTGTGACTGCCATCTACTGGTCACACTTATCATTTCACCATGTACCAAATAAAATAGCTTCGAGGTCGGTAAGCACAACCAAAATGATTCCGTACGTTATAAGGCGCACTGTCGAGTTTTGAGAAAATGAAAGGATTTTAAGTGCGCCTTGTAGTCCGAAAAATACGGTAAGTGTTTAAATGTATGTTTTTCTAAATTTTACCTTGAAAATGATAAGTTTGGTCTGTAATTATTAAAATTGTCAGCATCCAAATTGCTCTTCTTTACCAGGGGCCTCACCGCCCGCTTTTTTAAAATAAGCAGGAAAGACCCCCGTTTGAAGCGAGGAATTTAAGACGTTTAAAATCTCCTCTCTCAAAGAACCATGAAGTATTCAAAAAAAATATGGTTGGAATTGAGTCCAAAAGACATGTGGTGGGTTTCATTGTAGATAAAATCCTCCCAAACTGTCAGGTTCCAACACTGATGACATCTATTAATCAGACAAGAAGCAAGGAATCATGCAGAGACAGAGTTCAATTTAGCTCATGAGGAGAACGCATGGAGCTGCACACTTTGTCACAGTCTCGCCCTACGCTCTAAGGCAGTTGTTCTCAAATGGGGGTACGCATACCCCTGGGAGTACTTGAAGGTATGCCAAGGGGTACGTTTTTTTTTAAATATTCTAAAAATAGCAACAATTCAAAAATCCTTTTATAAATATAAATAAAAACCTATCTTTTTTTCCAACTAGTTCAAGAAAGACCACTACAAATGAGCAATATTTTGCACTGTTATACAATTTAATAAATCAGAAACTGATGACATAGTGCTGTATTTTACTTCTTTATCTCTTTTTTTCAACCAAAAATGCTTTGCTCTGATTAGGGGTACTTGAATTTTAAAAAAATTCACAGTGGTACATCACTGAAAAAAAGTTGAGAAACCACTGCTCTAGGGTACAGCTCCCGCGTCCCTCTATTTATTCAGGAGTTCCCTGGTCAACATCACTGAGGCCGCCTCTAAAAGGAGTGGTCACATATATCATGCAAAGCAAGTCCAGTACGCACAATACGTGACGGAATGTGCTGGGGCCTTGTGATTTCGCCTTGTCTCCGCTTCGTCTGCGTGCTGTCGTCTTATCTGCGTTGTGGTCCTTGTTGTCTCTGCTTCGTCTGCGTGCTAAAACAAACATAACATCTGCGGCTGAGGCCACCCCTCAGACAAGAAGTTTCGTCCTTGCACAGATACAAAAGTCTAACTTGAGCACAATAGCTAATAACGATAGCAACAGACTTTAAGCATACTAAAGTTGTGTGATAATATATATACATGATTATTCTAACACAAGCGTCTCAGCATTAACCAGGACCAAACTGTCCAGCGTTTTACTCAGGTAAAAAGCAGACACTCGGATTAATGGAAAGCAGCGTAGAAGGTAAAATGTCACATCTGATCATGTTTTTTTTACTCTGAAGTGTTCCGCAAAGGCAGTCTAGGTATATTATTAAAATTAGGGTTGAACAAGTGATTAATTGTTGCAAAAATGAGTTCTTATTGTTTGCAACGACAGCGGAGAAAAAGTATTTCTTGCATTATTATTTTTTGAAATATTTGATACTTAATCATTAGTTTATTCTTCCTCCATGTCCTCTCTGCCTATCCTGCACATTTCATTTTTTGTTTGTTTGATTTCTCATCATTTCTCCAGGAAGGTATTGGTTTGAAAATGACCTTTCTTGATTTTAGAGGAGCAACAACGTAAAGGCTGGATTTGAGGTTTTGATTATAAAATTGTCAACAATAAAAATCACAGGGTGCAGGTGAAACTATTGGAGGACAGTTATAAAAAAAACAAAAACTAATACAAGTTGCAGCCAATTCAGAAGTTAGATAGCGCTTCGTCACAGTTCGCACTGAGGTCTCCCGCTGGATAAAAGCTGTGATATTTAAAAACCACACACTTGTGGTCAGACACAGCCAAGTCGACAACAGACCATAAGTAATGACCAAATCCAGAGTGTGTCTTCTGTTGTGAGTTGGCTGTGTGACATGTTGGGTAATATCCATAAAACCCAACATATTTAAAAATTCCCTTGAAACAGGGTCTAAAACATTATTGGTGTGTAGATTAAAATCCCCAGCTAATGGCTGTTGGATTGAAATACCGTATTTCCTTGAATAGCCGCCGGGGCGCTAATTCATTTAAAACCTCTTCTCACTCCTGCGCTTACCAAAAGCATGCGGAATGGGCAAGCATGCGCTAATTATTTAAAACCTCTTCTCACTCCGGCGCTTACCTTATCATGAAAAGCACATTTAATAAAAAAAACGTTATTATGGTCTTACCTTTACCTATAAATGAGTCCATGTGCAGCTGCTTCTGATCAAAAGCAGTCTTCCTTATCTTTCTTCAGTTTTAAAAGTCTCTCTGTCTCGATGGAGAT
>NC_084751.1:50875168-50910462 GCF_033978785.1 Entelurus aequoreus
AACGAGAGAGTTGGGTCAAAAATAATACCCAGATTCTAACCTCGTTCATATACATAATTTATATGGATTTATTTATGAAAGAGAGGTTTTTGTTAACGAGTTAAAGGTGTTTAATGATAATACAAGCATGTTTAACACATATAGATTCCTTTCTTTCATGAAGACAAGAATATAAGTTGGTGTATTACCTGATTCTGATGACTTGCATTGATTGGAATCAACAGTAGTGATGATAACGTCCACATTTTCAAATGGAGGAAAAAAAAAAGTCCTTCTTTCTGTCCAATACCACATGAAAGTGGTTGGTTTTGTTTCACAATATTATTCAAAACCAACTTTTCTTACTTTCTGATACCTGCTGATGTGTATTTGAGATCTGCATAAGTCCTGAAAATTTGCGCGTGTCCGCCATTGTAGTCCGTGCGATGCATAGTCGATAAGCTTCTTCTTTATGGGAAATTCATCCTTCGCTGTTGCCATTTCTAATATAAAGTAGCGTAAAGTTCTAACTTATATCTCGCTATGGAAGCGCTAAAACATACCGGTGTAGTGAGTTTACATAATTCACCCAAGGAACTTTAGTTATTAGAGAATTCCGCTCATCAGCAGTGAGCCTTATAATCCAGTGTGCCCTATGGTCCAGAAATGACGGTACTTTTGTTCATAAATATGGGGAGAATACATTTGTTAAGGGACAGTTGGCAACCCTATTCCTGACCCACACTGTGGGGGCAGAGTGGCCAGAAAGTAAAGTGGTCGTCCAGAATTTTGAGGAGTCCTTGTCACCATTCTCCTCCCTTATAGCTTCATGACATTTTAAAATTGAGGGCCAAGATGAAGTGGTATAAAATTTACCCACAAGACATGAGACCATTTGTTTCCCCGCTACTTCACCTCAAGCCGTTTGGTGGCTGTGACATAGGCAGTCATCAGCTGTCCAAGTTAACGAGATAACTGGGTAACGCAAATTTCTTATAACGGCATTATTTTTTTAATCGCGCAATTGAAGTCAATCAATCAATTAATCAAAGTTTACTTATATAGCCCTAAATCACGAGTGTCTCAAAGGGCTGCACAAGCCACAACGACATCCTCGGCTCAGATCACACATCCGGGCAAGAACAAACTCAACCCAATGGGAGGACAATGAGAAACCTTGGAGGGGACCGCAGAAACTGGGCGACCGGTGCAATGGATGTCGAGTGGATCTAGCATAATATTGTGAGAGTCCAGTCCATAGTGGATCTAACATAATATTGTGAGAGTCCAGTCCATAGTGGATCTAACATAATAGTGTGAGAGTCCAGTCCATAGTAGATCGGTTAATAGTGTGAGAGTCCAGTCCATAGTGGATCTAACATAATAGTTTGAGAGTCCAGTCCATAGTGGATCTAGTTAATAGTGTGAGAGTCCAGTCCATAGTGGATCTAACATAATAGTGTTAGAGTCCAGTCCATAGTGGATCTAGTTAATAGTGTGAATGTCCAGTCCATAGTGGATCTAACATAATAGTGTGAGAGTCCAGTCCATAGTGGGGCCAACAGGAGATCATCTTGAGTGGAGACAGGTCAGCAGCGCAGAGACGTCCTCAACTGATGCACAGATGAGTGGTCCACCCTGGGTCCCGACTTTGGACAGCTAGCGGCCTCATCTGTAGTCACCGAATCTGTGCCCCCCCTCTCCACGAAGGAGAGGGGGGCAGAGCAGAAAATAAATGGCAGATCAACTGGTCTAAAAGCGGGTCTATTTAAAGGCTAGAGTATACAAATGAGATTTAAGATGGGACTTAAATGCTTCTACTAAGGTAGCGTCTCTAACTTTTACCGGGAAGGCATTCCATAGTACTGGAGCCCGAATAGAAAACTCTCTATAGCCCGCAGACTTCTTTTGGGCTCTGGAAATCACTAATAAACCGGAGTTCTTTGAACACGGATTTCTTGCCGGGACATATGGTACAATACAATCAGCAAGATAGGCTGGAGCTAGACCCTTTAGTATTTTATACGTAAGTCACATCTTAAGTGCACAGGTGAGCCAGTATAGGCGTAATATGATCAAACTTTCTTCTTCGTGTCAAAAATCTAGCAGCCGCATTTTGTACCAACTGTAATCTTTTAATGCTAGACATAGGGAGACCCGGAAATAATAGGTTACAGTAATCGAGACGAGACGTCCTGTGTTACACTCAGTCCATATCAAAGCAAGGGAAAATAATCGGTCCCAGCTGATGTTGCGCAGAAATGGACTAAGAAAAGTGTATATTGATGATAACTCTTTTAACGAATCATTATTTAGCCTAAGCCGCGTATCAGCCACACTAACCCATCGTTTAAGGTTCCTCTCCTCGGATATTTTTTTACACAGGTAAGTGCGCCATGTATTTATCGAATCTCCGGTTCTTAGCTTTGTGTGGACTCATCGATCGGAGTTCGGAGAGGAAGTGACGTCAGAAAGACAGGGCCCTTCAAAGGAAGTGACGTCAGAAAGAACATGCCTCAGCCAGCTTCATGACAACCAGTTTCCCCTCGGAGGTAACCGCTGGAAAGATGGAGGCGAGTCATCCAGACATGTCCGTGTTTCTCCCTCTTCTACACTTACGGACGCTTTTGGAAATCATCCTAGAGATGGAAACGCGCGATTGCAGCTATTTTGGATACGACACATCTCAGACGGCAACATAGCAATGTTGAGCCACGGTTTTGGATAAAGCCTGGAAGAACGGCAGCCTGGTGGGATGTGTTTGTCAACGAGTGTGTTGTGCCAGAGGAATGGCAAGAGAACTTTCCAATGTCCAGGTCAGCTGTGATTCTATGCTTACCGAAATACTTTTGTCCATTTGTCGAAGGAGAGACAACCAGAATGCGGGCTTTGTATTACCTTGCCGACGAGGGAAGACTACGGAAAACAGCGAATGCATTTGGACTGGCCAAGCAGACTGTATCAGTTATTGTCCGCCATGTATGTCGCGGACTCAACGTCTAGGTCCAGAGTATATCAAGTCACCAAAAACAAATAGACAATGAAGGTGACGGCAAAAGAGTGAGGAGTGTCCTGACCAGATATCTAGATCCCTAGATTGATTGTTGTAAAATGTTCTTTATCCCATTGTTTACTTTCACATGTTGTTATAGGCGAGTAAGGGTTGCACCCCTAACAGAATAGTATGTCCCAGCAGCTAGCAGGAAGTGTGTGTTGTGTTTACGTCCGGGCCATCAGTTGCAATAAAGACCACTGAATGAGTTACACACTATTGTCTCCTGTCCCAACTATATACTAGAACATGGCGTCAGAAGTGGCTAGACCCAAAGTTTGAGGGTTGTGTGTTGTCGTGCTGCACTGACGGCACACACGAAAAAAAAAAAGAAAAAAGAAAAGAAGGAGCAGTGGAGGCGAAGACGGGAGATTTAGCCGTTAGCAACAAGCTAGGCTAACAGCGATAGCTTCACCATGGCTTCCAGCATACCACCACCGGAGGAAATGAAGCTGAGTGGCGATATCACAAGTAATTGGGACAATTTTAGAGCCGAATTTGAGGATTATATTCTGGCATCAGGACTAAAAGAAAAATCAAAGGAAGTGCAGGCAGCAACCCTGCGACGAGTGATGGGCGCTGAATGCCGCCACATATACAAGCATAACCTGGGACTCACGGCGGACCAGCAGAAGGACGTGGACGTCATCCTCGAGAGTCTCGGTGCGTATTTCAAGCCAGCCAGAAATGTAATATTCGAGAGATACGTTTTCGGCAACTGCAAGCAAGATGAAGGGGAGCCCATTGATGCGTTTGTAACGAGGCTGAGGGAAAAAGCTGCTTCCTGTGAGTATGGCCAACTCGGAGAGGAACTTATAAGAGACAGAGTGGTGTTGGGTGTCAGTGATGAGGGTGTGCGGCGTCGCATGCTCAGAGAGAAGGATCTCACGCTGACATCAGCCATCGAAATATGCAGAGCTGCTGAAATGACGGATATCAGGTTGAAGACGATGGCACAGGACAGGCCGCTGGAGGCAGTGCATGCGACAGATGGCCGGCGGCCGCGACCAACATCTAAGCAGGAACACTTTAGCAAGTTTCAGAATCAGGCACAGAGTGAGGGTGCTGCATGTAGATATTGTGGCAACATGCACAAGCGCGGACGTGAACTTTGCCCAGCATATGGGAAGAACTGCCGCAATTGCGGAACAGCAAATCATTTCGCTAAGGTGTGCCTGAAGGGGAGACAAGCCCGACAATTGAACATAGCAGAGGCTGAGGTCCAGGAGGATATGGTCAGGGACAGCACAGAGGCCCACATCTACACAACAGAGAGCATAGGTGCAGTCCAGGGCGGTGGGAGGAAATGGTTTGCTAACATAAGAGTGAATGGTGGGTCTCAGAGGTGCCAGCTAGATTCAGGGGCGACCTGTAATGTGATGAGTATACAAGACAAGAGAAGACTGGCGCCTGGTGTGGAGTTAGGGCCGAGCCAGACCAGATTGGTACTGTATTCAGGCGAAACGATGCAATCCATAGGGATATTCAGGACAGAGTGTGTAGTGAGGGGCAAAACACACAAGCTTGAGTTCGAGATAGTGAGAAGCAAGCAGAGACCCCTGCTGTCGGGCGAAACCAGTGAGCGGCCTGGATGCTGAAACGCATCCACGCCAGCCACGTAGGAGGAGATGCCTGTTACAGACAGGCCAGAGACACGCTGTACTGGCCGAACATGCAAGGTGAAGTCAAGGACTATGTGAGTCAGTGTTCAGCATGTAACGAATATTCACATGACCAACAGCGAGAAACAATGATGTCACATGCACTCCCGACGCGGCCATGGCAGATTCTCAGCATGGATCTATTCAGGCAAGCAGGCAAGGATTTTCTGATCATCGTTGACCATTACTCAGACTTCTGGGAGATAGAGCTGCTCCCAGACTTGTCAGCAGAGACCACAGTCCTGAGGTGCAAGGCCCAATTCGCACGACACGGACAGCCTGACCGGGTCATTACAGACTGTGGTTCTCAGTTTGACTGCGGGACATTCAGGAGGTTTGCAAAAGAATGGGACTTTAGCCATGTAATGTCTTCACCCAGGCACCCAAAGTCTAATGGAAAGGCTGAGTCGGCAGTAAAGATAGTGAAGAATCTGTGCAAGAAAGCAGCCAGCGCAGGCAATGACCCATGGATAGCCATCTTACAGTGGAGAAACACGCCCACGGAGGGCATGCTCAGCAGCCCAGCACAAAGACTGATGTCTCGGAGGCTGAAAACTCCGCTCCCGGTCGCCGACACGCTCTTGGAGCCGAGCGTAGTCACTGGGGTCCCGGAGAAGCTGCGGGCGAAACACCAGACAGCCAAGTTCTGGTATGACAGGTCGGCCAGAGACTTGCCCGAGCTGTGTATCGGCCAAGACATCAGGATGAAGCCACTACCTGGCGACAGGACGGGCAGGTGGAGGAGGGGCGTGTGCCTGCAACAGGCGGGCCCCAGATCATACCTGGTGGATGTCGAGGGGACGTTCTATCGACGGAATCGGGTGGATCTGCGGCCAGCTGAGGGGGAGGCGATCGGACGCCACCCTGAGCAACAAAGCATGCAGCGCAGCGGCCCGCCTGAGGAGCAACACAGCGATCCGTCTGACAGCACGACGGGCAATATGGAGGACAGTGACACAAACGGGCAGGGGGCCAGGCCGCTCAGGCGGAGTGGTGTGCACCAGCCCGCGGGCAACGCCACGCCCGTGACGGAGCAGAGGACGGCCAGTGGCAGGCTGGTGAGAGTGCCGGTCAGGTTGGACTTATAGATATTATGGACTGGGGTTTGGGCCTGAGGCTGGACTATTGTTGTGTTGACACACGTTTGAAAAAAATAAAAAAATAAAAATAAAATAAAAATAGGGGGACGGAATCTGTAATGTGTTTTATTTTAGTAATGTGTTAATATGGGATACATATTCGGGTTGTTTATGTTCTTAGAAAGGTTCATCTAAGAAAGGGGAGATGTTATAGGCGAGTAAGGGTTGCACCCCTAACAGAATAGTATGTCCCAGCAGCTAGCAGGAAGTGTGTGTTGTGTTTACGTCCGGGCCATCAGTTGCAATAAAGACCACTGAATGAGTTACACACTATTGTCTCCTGTCCCAACTATATACTAGAACACATGTCCATTAAAGATTTGATTAATTTATGATGGCTCAATCAATCAATCAATCAATGTTTATTTATATAGCCCTAAATCACAAGTGTCTCAAAGGGCTGGCGCAAATTTTAGAGCTTGCACACAAATCAACTATGACGTGCGCATTTTCCGCGCATGCGTACTAGGTCGCGTTGAGATATACCCTGTATAATCTTAGCCGGCTTAGTGTGGAAGCAGCCTGAATGTCAAGTTCAACTTCAAAGCCCCGGCAGGTCGCTTTATCGACAAGATCCAAGTTATTTGCATCCACTGTCGCCGTGAGTTATCGCCGGAGTAAGTGGAGCCACTTCTTAGCTGTTAGCGGCTAGCTGATGAAGACAGATCACTCTGGGAAGTTTACAACGGACACAAGCAACATGCAGTACTTTCAACAGCCGTCGCTAAATGGGTCTCAACAGATTTAATTTCGCAACCGATTAATAATGTGTAAGACGAAGGGCTGCTGGCAATGGTCGCATGCTCCGACTGTCATGAAGAGTGAGGAGGCACTTCGGTAACGCGGTTACGCACTCGGCTGAGCGAATGCTGGTGCACTGCAGGTAATTGTTTTATTGTCATTTATAACAGATTTGTTTTCAACGTAAGATTGCACAAGCGGTAAGCATGTGGGAGACAGTATGTTTTTTTTTGTGGTTAGTGTGTGTCTGGAAACATGTGTATGTGTCCATTTTGAGTTGAGCTGTTTAAAAAAAGCACAATGTTTATAAAAAATTTGCATTAAAGGCCTACTGAAATGAATTGTTTTTAATTTAAACGGGGATAGCAGATCCATTCTATGTGTCATACTTGATCATTTCGCGATATTGCCATATTTTTGCTGAAAGGATTTAGTAGAGAACATAGACGATACAGTTTTGGTCGCTGATAAAAAAGCCTTGCCTGTACCGGAAGTAGCGTGACGTCACAGGTTGAAAGGCTCCTCACATTTCCCCATTGTTTACACCAGCAGCGAGAGCGATTAGGACCGAGAAAGCGACGATTACCCCATTAATTTGAGCGAGGATGAAAGATTTGTGGATAAGGTACGTGAGAGTGAAGGACTAGAGTGCAGTGCAGGACATATCTTTTTTCGCTCTGACTGTAACTTAGGTACAAGGGTTCATTGGATTCCACACTTTCTCCTTTTTCTATTGTGGATCACGGATTTGTATTTTAAACCACCTCGGATACTATATCCTCTTGAAAATGAGAGTCGAGAACGCGAAATGGACATTCACAGTGACTTTTATCTCCACGACAATACATCGGTGAAGCACTTCAGCTACGGAGCTAACGTGATAGCATCGTGCTTAAATGCCGATAGAAACAAAAGAAATAAGCCCCTGACTGGAAGGATAGACAGCAGATCAACAATACTACTATCAGGAGACATCGAACCAAATACTGGACCTGTAACTACACGGTTAATGCTGTGCCGCCTGTCGAAGCCTAGCAATGCTGTTGCTAACGACGCCATGGAAGCTAACTTAGCTACGGGACCTCGTCAGAGCTATGATAAAAACATTAGCTATCCACCTACGCCAGCCAGCCCTCATCTGCTCATCAACACCCGTGCTCACCTGCGTTCCAGCGATCGACGGCGTGACGAAGGACTTCACCCGATCATCGATGCGGTCGGCGGCTAGCGTCGGATAGCGCGTCTGCTATCCAAACCAAAGTCCTCCTGGTTGTGTTGCTGCAGCCAGCTGCTAATACACCGATCCCACCTACAGCTTTCTTCTTTGCAGTCTCCATTGTTCATTAAACAAATTGGAAAAGATTCACCAACACAGATGTCAAGAATACTGTGGAATTTTGCGATGAAAACCGAGCTTTTTGTATTGGGATACAATGTGTCCGAATACTTCCGTTTCAACCATTGACGTCACGCGCAAACGTCATCATACATAGAGGTTTTCAACCGGAAGTTTCGCGGGAAATTTAAAATGTCACTTTATAAGTTAACCCGGCCGTATTGGCATGTGTTGCAATGTAAAGATTTCATCATTGATATATAAACCATCAGACTGCGTGGTCGGTAGTAGTGGCTTTCAGTAGGCCTTTAAGCAAATTGTCTAGTCCAGACCTGGGCAAATTAAGGCCCGTTAAACTTTTCAATCTGGCCCGCCGGACATACCCAAATATATTTTTTGGGGATCTTTAAGATGGAAAGTGTAGCTGCCATTATGATGTGCAGTGATGTTTTCTAATGACCGTACGTCTTGAACTATACAAAGTATTTCAATGGTTGGAATCTGCGCTTTTGCATGATATACTAGTTACTATGGTGATCTAATTAGTTACTATGGTAATCTAAATAGCTTCTATGGTCATCTCTATTTAGTCTATGCCCTGGCGTCACTCAGTCTGCCGTCATTTGTTTGCTTCACGCAACCCTCTACGTAAGTCTTGTTTATTTCATGCCACAGTTAGAGAGTTTTTGCCTTGTCCATAGTTCCATGTTTCCTGCGCTAAGTTTTTGCCTTAGCTTCCGCGTGCGATAGGCACGTTTGCCTTTGTTGTTTGTCTGTTAGTTTGTAGTTAGATGAATAAATATGTTCCTACCTGCAAGCCTTGTCCGGAATAGTCCGTTTGCATCCCGGGAGAACAAACCTCGCAGTAAGCTGCGAAAACCACGTTGTGACAGAATGACGCCAGCCTGAGTGAGGCCAGGGCGTAGACTAAATAGCCCTCTGATTAGTGCTCGGGCAACAGGTGAGCGTCCCGAACACTAACCAGAGGCAGGTGAGTGTAATACGTAACCATGGTGACTAAACAAACTCAGGAGGTGCACAAACAGGAACTAAAAGAGTCCAAAACTAACAGAACATAACAAAAACATGATCATGACAATTTTCTGGCGTTTTGTTTTGCAATATGATGCAAAAGCAACTTTTCTTACTTTCTGGTACCTGCTGATCTGTATTTGGGATTTGCATAAGTCCTGAAAAATTGCGCGCGTCCGCCTTTGTAGTCCGTGCTGACCCCATAGTCGATAAGCTTCTTCTTTTTCTCTATCTTCTTGTTATGGGACATTCATCCTCCGCTGTTGCCATTTCTAATGTAAAGTAGTGTAAAGTTCTTACTTAAAGGCCTACTAAAACCCACTACTAGCGACCACGCAGTCTGATAGTTTATATATCAATGATGAAATCTTAACATTGCAACACATGCCAATACGGCCGGGCTAGATTAGTAAAGTGCAATTTTAAATTCACCGTGAAATATCCTGCTGAAAACGTCTCGGTACAATGAAGTTTGCGCGTAACGTCACGGATTGTAGCGGACATTTTGGGACAGCATTGTGGCCAGCTATTAAGTCGTCTGTTTTCATCGCAAAATCCCACAGTATTCTGGACATCTGTGTTGGTGAATCTTTTGCAATGTGTTTAATGAACAATGGAGATAGCAAAGAAGAAAGCTGTAGGTGGGAAGCGGTGTATTAGCGGCCGGCTGCAGCAACACAAACACGTAGCGGCTACGTCGTAGCCGGTGTTTCATTGTTTACATTCCCGAACGATGACAGTCAAGCTTTACCATTGGCCAGTGGAGAACTGGGACAACATAGACTCTTACCAGGAGGACTTTGAGTTGGATACACGCTACCGTGAGTACGCAGCTGCGGCTTCCAAACATTTGATCGCTTGCCCGTACGTGCGTGCCGCTATTTGCATGTCACGTACGTAACTTTGGGGAAATATATGTGCTGTATGAACTTTGCGGAGGTGAACAGTACTTTGGGCTGTGGGATTGAGTGTGTTGTGCGGGTGTTTGATTTGTGTTTGTCACCACCTGCTGCCACCTTGTGGTTTGTATTCAGTTTTCCTTTGTTGGTGCAGTTGACCTTGTTGACCTTAGCTTCATTTGTCCTTCCCCTTAGTGTTTCACTTGTTCCATTGTGGGCGGAGTTGTGAGACGTGCACAGCTGCTCCCAATTTACCTTGATGCTATTCAAGCAGCACTTTGGCAGCTGGATGGCACTTGCTGATTCCACGGCTCTCCACTTCTGATGGCTTCCAATCTTCATGTTTCTTGCAGCTTGTCATTCTGGCCACTCCCGGTGCCATCCAGCTTGGTGTCTACGTCGGCGGTAGCACGTCTTGCAACTCCGACCCAAGTTTGTTTTATTTTTATATATTAGTTTTTGTTTTCTCCACGGTGCCCATTTTGAGTTCTCCTTTTTGCACCGTCACCTTTTGTTCCCTCCAGTGAGGAGCACATTTTTGTGAGTACACTACTTCAGTAAAGAACTGTTCCACTCACCTTTTGTCTGCATCCTTGGGTTCCTCTCAAACTGTGTTATACAGAGCTGTGACAGTATTGGCGGGTTATATGAACGGGAGGGGGGGAGGTGTTTGTTATGCGGGATTAATTTGTGGCATATTAAATATAAGCCTGGTTTGTCTTGTGTTTATTTACTGTTTTAGTCATTCCCAGCTGAATATCAGGTCCCACCCGCCTCTCACAGCATCTTCCCTATCTGAATCGCTTCCACTGCCCTCTAGTCCTTCACTCTCACTTTCCTCATCCACAAATCGTTCATCCTCGCTCAAATTAATGGGGAAATCGTCGCTTCCTCGGTCCGAATCGCTCTCGCTGCTGGTGGCCATGATTGTAAACAATGTGCAGATGTGAGGAGCTCCACAACCTGTGACGTCACGCTACTTCCGGTACAGGCAAGGCTTTTTTTTATCAGCGACCAAAAAATGCTAACTTTATCGTCGATGTTCTCTACTAAATCCTTTCAGCAAAAATATGGCAATATTGCGAAATGATCAAGTATGACACATAGAATGGACCTGCTATCCCCGTTTAAATAAGAACATCTCATTTCAGTAGGCCTTTAAACTCGCCATGAAAGACCGCCCACAAAACGGCGCATCCTGAAGCGACTGTCCTGAAGATGTTCTGTAAAACATCATCTATGCAACATTTTGACCAAAGAAACACCATCACATGTTATGTAGACCACAAGAAAGTGTTTTCAATTTAGAAAATCATATGACCCCTTTAATACGCCCTACAATCCGGTGCGCTTTTTGTATGAAAATAGACCTGACTAGACCCCGGTGCGCCTTATAATCCGGTGCGCCCTATGGTCCGGAAAATACAGTACTATGAAAATCAATAGTGCTTATAATTACTTCTGCTCAGCCTTCTTCTCAAAACACTTGGTTTTAAGTGTGGCCCACACTTGGTTTCGACCTTGGCACTTAGTCTTTCTATTCGCATTACAGGAGAATTGGGACATCACCTAAATGACGTGGAGGTTCAAAACCCAGGACCAAAGGCTAAGACATAAGGTCAGGTGGATAATTGGGATTTCAACCTTAACCTTCATGGGACTTCTCGATAATGGATTGAAAACAATGGGTCATAATGAGTGGTGTATTATTTGTCTCGTTTTAAAAGAAGGATTTTAAAATTGTGGGTACAGTTAGCCATAAAACTGTTGTGAGGTTTCCCATCCCTGAGCTAAATATGAAAAATGGAAATCAATGTCGTCTTTTATTTACATAGTACAATTAGTATATTCTCGTCACTGATTTCACTTGTTAAAGAGCGTTTTTGTGTATTGTATGTGAGAGACACGAAGATGAAGTTCAAGTTCTTGCAAAAAGCTTGATTAAAGAGTGTTTTTTTTTTTCCAAGTCACCAAAACGTGTCTGGAGTTCTTCCCATGAAGACAGCCTAATGAGTCCATGAAATGATTAAACCTAACAATGAGTATCCAGCGTCTCCCTGTTTGGACCAATGGAAACATTGTGTACAATCGTGTAAGTGTGCTTGTGTGTGTGTGGAAAAAGAGTAGGAGCACCGACTTATTAGAGCCAGGAAGAGAAAAGTGGAGAGTATTTTAAGACGTTTAGATTACATATTAAGTGGGAGCTGAACTGATGGTGATGATAAAGGATTAGGCTTTTATCTTGCTGCGTTCATTTTTTGTGAAAATGTGTTTGCCACTTCCACGCACACTAATATTTTTGCAAATTAGTTGCACATGTTTTTTTAAAAGCATTGCATGCCAGTAGAACCCTTAAGTTAAATGATAAACATAACAAATAAATGCAAATACGCTTGCATTGTGAAATTACATACAGTGAAACCTCGATTTACGAACGCCTCTGTGGAGGTTGCCCTCCGGTGGGTTCCTCAGACCACCAAACACTGCCACGGAGGGGGGTATATATTGTAGCGTCCCGGAAGAGTTAGTGGTGCAAGGGATTCTGGGTATTTGTTCTGTTGTGTTTATGTTGTGTTACGGTGCGGATGTTCTCCCGAAATGTGTTTGTCATTCTTGTTTGGTGTGGGTTCACAGTGTGGCGCATATTTGTAACAGTGTTAAAGTTGTTTATACGGTCACCCTCAGTGTGACCTGTATGGCTGTTGACCAAGTATGCTTTGCATTCACTTGTGTGTGTGAAAAGCCGTAGATATTATGTGATTGGGCCGGCAGGCAAAGGCAGTGCCTTTAAGGTTTATTGGCGCTCTGTACTTCTCCCTACGTCCGTGTACCACTCCGTACAGCAGCGTTTTAAAAAGTCATACATTTTACTTTTTGAAACCGATACAGATCATTTCCGATATTACATTTTAAAGCATTTATCGGCCTATAATATCGTCAGTCCGATATTATCGGACATTTCTAATATATATATATACACTACCGTTCAAAAGTTTGGGGTCACATTGAAATGTCCTTATTTTTGAAGGAAAAGCACTGTACTTTTCAATGAAGATAACTTTAAACTAGTCTTAACTTGAAAGAAATACACTCTATACATTGCTAATGTGGTAAATGACTATTCTAGCTGCAAATGTCTGGTTTTTGGTGCAATATCTACATAGGTGTATGGAGGCCCATTTCCAGCAACTATCACTCCAGTGTTCTAATGGTACAATGTGTTTGCTCATTGGCTCAGAAGGCTAATTGATGATTAGAAAACCCTTGTGCAATCATGTTCACACATCTGAAAACAGTTTAGCTCGTTACAGAAGCTACAAAACTGACCTTCCTTTGAGCAGATTGAGTTTCTGGAGCATCACATTTGTGGGGTCAATTAAACGCTCAAAATGGCCAGAAAAAGAGAACTGTCATCTGAAACTCGACAGTCTATTCTTGTTCTTAGAAATGAAGGCTATTCCACAAAATTGTTTGGGTGACCCCAAACTTTTGAAAGGTAGTGTATATATACATATATATATATATATATATATATATATATATATATATATATATATATATATATATATATATATATATATATATATATATATATATATATATATATATATGTATGTATATATATATATATATGTATATATATATATATATATATATATATATATATATATATATATATATATATATATATATATATATATATATATATATATATATATATATGTATGTATGTATGTATGTGTATATTAGTGAACAGCTAGGCTGCCGTCCGACCCGGGTACAACCGTGCCTTCAGCTAGCCGCTATTCGGCCCTAAACAACTGCACTGCAAAACAAACCGCCGCCCGGCTGGGCAATTAGCGATCTAGCTATCACCACAGGAGGGATAAGGCCGGATATCATCAGCCAACTGATCCATACCAACACTGGTAGAAGGTACATAAGCTATTTGCATTATAACCTTTTGTTGTATATCAAAAGTCATGCCACCCAAGAAAAACATTGCTTCGGATAAAAAAAATAATTAGACTTTTTATCAGGAGATGCGTCAGTCATTAGTGAATAACAAAAACAAATCATGGTTTTTGTGGAAGAGTCTAAAGCAGGGGTGTCAAACGTACGGCCCGCGGGCCGGATCAGGCCCGCGAACAGGTTTTATCCGGCCCGCGGGATGAGTTTACTAAATATAAAAATTACCCTGAAATTTTTGAATGAAAAAAACAGCTGTTCTAAATGTGTCCACTGGATGTCACAATAGCAATTATTTGTATATTTGTACGAAATAAACCACATGATGTTAGTACATCAGTCGAGGAAAATGATCAAACTACATAAATAACATCATTTAATTTGATTTTGATATAATTGTTTTATCTTGATAGATTGAAAATTAACACCAATGAGTTGACGGATGAGCAATATCACATAATTTATTCAGAAAATATAAATAACTACAAATAAAGTATATATTCTACTAAACGCAACAGGTAATTGTAAAAAAAAAACATGATTTGTACAATTTCAGAATGTGCTTGTTCTATTTTTTAACAAAAAAAAATTCGGAAGTTGTCTTTATTTTTAAGTTACCATGCCGTGATTTTACCAGTGCGGCCCACTTGGGAGTAGATTTTTCTCCATGTGGCCCCAGAGCTAAAATGGGTTTGACACCCCTGGTCTAAAGCATTAAAGTTACAAAATGTCGAAAAAGATCAAACAAAGATGTTGCCCTTGAAGAATGAATGACTTGATAATCAGAGGATTTGAAATAAAAACAAGCTCATATTCCAGAGCTGTTAGGAAAGGTCAAGACCATGAAGCAAATAAAAGGGACAAAATATCAATAGCAGACCAGGTAGATTCTTGTGTGCACTCGAAATGGATTATAATGCACACGAAAAACAGTGAGGCATGTCATCCTCTCCCAAAGAGCAATAAAGAAGACGAACCTGCCATAATCTTGAGATTTGCTGACAGAAAGCATCAAATAGAGCTTTTGAGACAGGGTAGGAGGCCGGAAGGCACAAACTTCCACATCCGGGATCGGCAACACAAAACGTTGAAACGTTGAAAAATACAAAAAACAAATCTGTCTGGAGCCGCAAAAAATGAAAAGCCAAATAGGTCTTATAATGAAAGCAACACATGACGTAAGTGTCTATATTAGCAATATTAGCCTACTATCAAAAATGAATTCAAAAGTCTTACATAAGTGTAATAATGAACGCAACATATGATGTAAGTTGCTATATTAGCTATATTAGCCTACTATCAAAATGACTTACATTGTCTTACATAAGTGTAATAATGAACGCAACACATGATGCAAGTGTCTATATCAACTATATTAGCCTACTATCAAAATAACTATGTGTCGCAGGCTGAAGCAAATCTTCGTTGACAGAAATGTTGAAATGTGATATTTATTCTACGCATTTTTACAACATTAGAAACCATTAGTACAACGGAGAATACTCAGAGGGTGAGATAACTCCTGTAAATTACTGGCTTAGAATTCCCAAAAGTATATATGTGTGTGTCCAAGTTAAAGGAAATGACATGGATTTATTACAATCTTTGGCAAGCTAAGTCATGTTTGCTGTGGTCTGGAACAACATGGCACACAGACAACTATCTGAAATGCAGCCGATATTACATACATGTAATGTGTCATGGGGCAAGCACAACTAAATTATATACAAAGAGGATACAAGTAAAGGATATTAAACGAGCTCAGATATACCTACAACGAGGCATAATGATGCAATATGTACATATAGCGAGCCTAAATAGCATGTTAGTATCGATTAGCATGCCGTCATCCACTGACCAAATATGCCTGATTAGCACTCCAACAAGTCAACAACATCAACAAAGCTCACCTGTGTGCATCCACGCACAGTATAAAACGCTTGGTGGACAAAATGAGACGAAGAAGGAGTGGAAGATTTGACATGTATGTAGACACTAAGGTGAGTTCAAGAACTGCCAAATTAGTAGGACAAAATGATGTTCACCAAATACTCTCATCAGTGAAGCATACACACACACATATTAAACAGTGGGCTTTCTAACAATTGGGAAAGTTATTATGAACAATTATTTTCCCCCCATCTTTTTCCATTTTCAATCCTTTTTGAAAAAATGTTCCGGGGAGCCACTAGGGGGGCACTAAAGAGACGTATGCGGGCTACACGAACAAACATTTAAACTAGAATAATGCAGATATCGCAAAAAACAAACAAACCCTGAGTCACACGGAAGCAACAACAACACACACTTTCTTGACATCAAACTGTAAGGTCTTCATAAAACTGAATGGGACACGAGAAGAAGAATGAGAATGAGAATTGGACGAATACTAAGGAAAAATTGGCAGTTACAGAGGTTTTACCTTATCCCAATAAACATCTGTTAAGTGTTTGATTGTGAGGCATTAAAAGCCACAAAATGCAACGGGTCCATCAGACCCACAAACGCTGGCTGAGTAACAACAATATGAACGTTGCACGGAAAATTTCCCTGCCAGTTTCTGCATCCCACAGGGGTTCTTCTTTTGTTTTTCTGCACCTGCGGTTCCCACACAAGGTTGCAACATTGTTTGTCAACACTGTCTGCTCTCATTTTCTCGCACATTTTACCCTCTGATGTTCTGTGTACCTACACTCTGTCCTCCTCCTGTCTAGGCTTGCTGTGTGTGTGTGTGTGTGTGTGTGTGGTACACAGAACATCAATTTCCACACTTCTATTAGCCCTGGGTCCAGTGGACCCGGACATCTTATATGTAATAGAAATGTGTAGAGGGGGTGTATGGTGCGTGGTCATTAAATATGTATTCTTATATATGTTCTTCACAGAAAATGAGCCATAACAGTGAGTCTCAGTTTGAAAAATTAATTAATTGTATCATTTTTCTTTTAATAAAAAAATGAAAACGGGTCCCATAGACCCGAACACCACACAAGGGTTAAATGCATACAAAGTATTCCATTATATGGATTCTTGGACATGCACACCAGCAGTATACTATCCGACACTTTTCATGACATGGACAATATAAATCTGGAACGACAATAGGAAATAGACCCAGACATAACCTTTTTTCTCCCAAATCAGAAATAGTTGCTTTCATTACACGGAGGAATAACATAACAGTCCGACAACAAACTGTCAATATTTCATTTCAACTGCAGAAGCCTGCATGTAAATTACACCAACTTGAAGTATTTGCTGGAACAATTCAACAAACCCTTTAAAGTAATTGCTATCTCTCAGACATGGATTGATGAAAAACAACAAAAAAAAAAGCTTTTGAACTAGATGGATATGAGCTAATTATATCAACAGAACCAACAAGAACAGAGGAGGAGTAGTTCTGTACACAATGAAGGACTTGCAATAGAAAGTGGTAAAAGACATGTCAGTTGCTCTTGATCAGGGGTGTCAAACGTATGGCCTGCGGACTGGATCAGGACCACGGACAGGTCCAATCCGGCCTGCACGTTGACTTTGCTAAATATAAAAATGAGCTGACATTTTTCAATGAAAGAAACTGCTGTTCTGTAGTGGATTGTCCGAAGCTTAAACAGCAACATAAGTGAGTTTAGTACAAAAGGTTTATTTACCCATAGTCAAAAAGTACAAAGTTGGATTGAGTTGCCCGTGCAGACAGACAAACGGCCTCCGGAGGACACAAGAATCAAGCAATCACACATAGCCCTTGTCACTTGGTCATTTTATCTGTTTCCCCATGCCTCAAGGTCCTGTTGTTTTCGACCTGTTTGTCCCGCAACATCCTTGAGTCCCTTAGTCATAATAGACAATCAAAACATTCTGTAGAATGGTCAGAGCGACTCCATATTCATCTTTTACCTACACTACCGTTCAAAAGTTTGGGGTCACATTGAAATGTCCTTATTTTTGAAGGAAAAGCACTGTACTTTTCAATGAAGATAACTTTAAACTAGTCTTAACTTTAAAGAAATACACTCTATACATTACTAATGTGGTAAATGACTATTCTAGCTGCAAATGTCCGGTTTTTGGTGCAATATCTACATAGGTGTATAGAGGCCCATTTCCAGCAACTATCACTCCAGTGTTCTAATGGTACAATGTGTTTGCTCATTGGCTCAGAAAGCTAATTGATGATTAGAAAACCCTTGTGCAATCATGTTCACACATCTGAAAACAGTTTAGCTCGTTACAGAAGCTACAAAACTGACCTTCCTTTGAGCAGATTGAGTTTCTGGAGCATCACATTTGTGGGGTCAATTAAACGCTCAAAATGGCCAGAAAAAGAGAACTTTCATCTGAAACTCGACAGTCTATTCTTGTTCTTAGAAATGAAGGCTATTACACAAAATTGTTTGGGTGACCCCAAACTTTTGAACGGTAGTGTACTCTTCTGACACCACCAGATGGCAGTATAAGTGTCCACATAAGAGGCCATAAGACCCCAATTCAGTAGTGTACACAATTTTGGAAATAAGAGCTGACCCCAAACTTTTGAACTGTAGTGTACATCTGGTCCTTCAATGGTTTAGAATAGAAAATAATGAAACGAGCAGACATTCTTGACAGACACGAAATATAGTTCAAAGGTCAGAAATTCCACTACAGTTCCAAATATGTCCACGAGATGCTGCAATTCAAGAGTAACTCATGTTACACATCACACTGTTTAATAATGCTGTGGCGACAGTTTCAAGTTTATTCACAATACCATATTACGATTACAACAGTAGTGAATATCCATTTAGGGACGGTGGTAAGTGAAAGGGTCCCCCAGATAAGCTAGAAGAAGCTTTTAGCAGGGGGTCCAGAGGTCAGTATATGCATGGAATGCTAAAACATGGTGGCAAGCACAAAAACGCGATATGATAAACACAAAATAGGAACACAAAAGCAAGCATACACATACATACATACATTCATTCAACCACGCACAACCCAACAATAGTCTACCCCACATGAGGCATTAGAGATAGGTGGTTAAAGGCCTACCGAAACCCACTACTACCGACCACGCAGTCTGATAGTTTATATATCAATGATGAAATCTTAACATTGCAACACATGCCAATACGGCCGGGTTAACTTATAAAGTGCAATTTTAAATTTCCCGCGAAACTTCCGGTTGAAAACGTCTATGTATGATGACGTATGCGCGTGACGTCAATGGTTGAAACGGAAGTATTCGGACACCATTGTATCCAATACAAAAAGCTCTGTTTTCATCGCAAAATTCCACAGTATTCTGGACATCTGTGTTGGTGAATCTTTTGCAATTTGTTTAATGAACAATGAAGACTGCAAAGAAGAAAGCTGTAGGTGGGATCGGTGTATTAGCGGCTGGCTACAGCAACACAACCAGGAGGACCGCATCTATGATCGGGTGAAGTCCTTCGTCGCGCCGTCGATCGCTGGAACGCAGGTGAGCACGGGTGTTGATGAGCAGATGAGGGCTGGCGTAGGTGGACAGCTAATGTTTTTAGCATAGCTCTGTGAGGTCCCGTAGCTAAGTTAGCTTCAATGGCGTCGTTAACAACAACATTGTTAAGCTTGGCCAGGCTGGAAAGCATTAACCGTGTAGTTACATGTCCATGGTTTAATAGTATTGTTGATCTTCTGTCTATCCTTCCAGTCAGGGGCTTATTTATTTTGTTTCTATCTGCACTTAAGCCTGATGCTAACACGTTAGCTCCGTAGCTAAAGTGCTTCACCGATGTATTGTCGTGGAGATAAAAGTCACTGTGAATGTCCATTTCGCGTTCTCGACTCTCATTTTCAAGAGGATATAGTATCCGAGGTGGTTTAAAATACAAATCCGTGATCCACAATAGAAAAAGGAGAAAGTGTGGAATCCAATGAGCCAGCTTGTACCTAAGTTACGGTCAGAGCGAAAAAAGAAAGTCCTGCACTGCAGTCTAGTCCTTCACTCTCACGTACCTCATCCACAAATCTTTCATCCTCGCTCAAATTAATGGGGTAATCGTCGCTTTCTCGGTCCGAATCGCTCTCGCTGCTGGTGTAAACAATGTGCAAATGTGAGGAGCCCTTCAACCTGTGACGTCACGCTACTTCCGGTACAGGCAAGGCTTTTGTTATCAGCGACCAAAAGTTGCGAACTTTATCGTCAATGTTCTCTACTAAATCCTTTCAGCAAAAATATGGCAATATCGCGAAATGATCAAGTATGACACATAGAATGGATCTGCTATCCCCGTTTAAATAAAACAATTTAATTTCAGTAGGCTTTTAATAGGTATGATAGCTTGTCAATTTGGCTCTATAGACATATCGTGACCTATACATTAACCAAATATTAGAGATGTTGTTTTTATATGCGCAAACGCAGACAAACTATTTGTTTTGCGGCGGATTGATAACACACGCTATGTTTAACAGAGGGAGTTGACGACACAGACACCAGGGGGAATAATGTAAAGTATCCAAACAACAGAAGAATAAGTGATTATTACATTTTAATAGAAGTGTAGATAGAACATGTTGAAACAGAAAATAACCAGATATTAGAAGTAAATAAACAAGTGGATTAATAATACATTTTTACAGATTGTCCTTTATAATTTTACTCTATAACTGCATACGTCAGCAGACTAATTAAGAGCCTTTGTTTGCTTACTTACTAGTAAAAAAAAAGTTGTCTAGTATGTTCACGATTTAAATTTGAAGAAATAATTGTTATTCGATTGCAATCATAAACATATGCTTAATGTACCTTAAGATTATTTGTTAAAATAAAGCCAATAATGCCATTTTTTGTGGTCCCCTTTATTTAGAAAAGTATCGAAATATATTTTGGTACCGGTACCAAAATATTGGTATCGAGACAACCCTACTAGATTCAATATAGAGGCAACTTGTTTTTCCACTCTACTGGTACTTTAATGTTGCACACAAACCAAGTAGTAGTTTAATTGATTTCAGTGTGACTATGTTTAAAAATGTACACGTATTAGTAAAACATGTTTTATATAGTGAAAATATAAAATTTGCGCCTCATGATGTGTCACCTGAACATGACCCAAATGCATCAATGCAACGCTTACTTACTTTTCGATTGGGGGAATATTTGTTTTGTGACCTTTTCACAAGAATGATTTGAGTGGCTTTTCATGTTGCAGCCATTGGTATAGTCCAGGGGTCAGCAGCCCAAAATGTTGAAAGAGCCATATTGGACCACAAATACAAAAAAGTAATCGGTCTGGAGCCGCAAAAAATTAAGAGACTTATATAAGTGTTGGCAACACATGGTGTAAGTGGCTAATTAGCTATAATAGCCTACTATCAAAATGACTGTGTCGCAGGCTGACGCAAATCTTCGTTGACAGAAATGTTGAAATGTAATATTTATTCTATACATTTTTACAACATTGGAAAACATTAGTAAAACTTCTCAGAGGGTGATAGAACTCCTGGAAATGTGTCCAAGTTAAAGGAAACGGCAGGCTGTTTTCTTCTAATGGATTTGTTACAATCTCTGCAAGCTGGGTAAAGTTTGCTGTGGTCTGGAACAACATGGCACACAGACAACTATCAGAAATGCAGCCAATATTACATACAGATAATGTGTCATGAAACATGCAAATATACATTAAATACACAGAGGACATCAGTAAAGGAATTTAAATGAGCTCACATATACCTACAAATGAGGCATAATGATGCAATATGTACATACAGCTAGCCTAAATAGCATGTTAGCAACGATTAGCTTGCAGTCATGCAGTGACCAAATATCAAATCAAATCAAATCAAGTTTATTTATAAAGCACATTTAAAATTTACCACAGGGGTAGCCAAAGTGCTGTACAATGGGCAGGTTAAAAATAATACGAGAACCGAGCAAACACAACACAACACAAACAGAACACGATAAAAAATAAATAAATAAAATATAAAAACATAAAAACATAAAAACATGTTCACAGCAGGTGTATTATGGGGCGCCATTGCAGGATGGGTATCACTCAGTGTTAAAAGCCATGGAATAAAAGTATGTTTTTAAGAGAGATTTAAAAACAGGAAGAGAGGAGGCTTGTCTAACACTAAGAGGTAGGTCGTTCCAGAGCTTGGGAGCAGCAGCGGTGAAAGCTCTGTCACCTCTAAGCTTCAGCCTTGTGTCCGGGACCGTCAGTAGCAGCTGATCGGCTGATCTTAGGGATCGGCTGTATAATATGCCTGATTAGCAGTCCAACAAGTCAATAACATCAACAAAGCTCACATTTGTGCATTCAGGCCCAGCATAAAATGTTTGGTGGACAAGATGAGACAAAGAAGGAGTGGCATAAAACACGTCTGTCTGTGGCAGCGTCGGAGAAAGTTATACATGTAAACAAACTGTGGAGTCACGGTCCACACGACGGTGAGTTCAAGGGCCGTTGAAATTAGCAGGACAAAACGGCGCTCAGTGAAGCATAAACACAAACATACTAAACAGTGGGCTTTCTAACAATTAGGAAGGTTTGTGTCGTGTTTTTCCTCCTACAGAAACCCTATTACAACAAAGCACATATTTTTCACCCCATTTTTTGTACATTTCCATACATTTTTGAAAAAGCTCCATGGAGCCACCAGGGTGCCGCTAAAGAGCCGCATGTGGCTCTAGAGCCGCGGGTTGCTGACCCCCGATATAGTCAAAGGCTCTTCCAGTGACAAATGTAAGAATAAGATTGAAGACATTTAAAAGACTATTTTCTTGGATGATACCAGACTTATATTTTCCAAAGGAAAGAGACCTGTCAGAGTCAAAGTAGCAGGGTCAATGTTTCCCTGTCATGAGCACTTCCCTTAAAAAAAAAAAAACACAAAAAAAACGAATACGATGGGAGTCGAGAGCTTCAATTTTCTAAAAGGAAACAGCGGCGTTCAGTCACACAGAAAATAGTAAACAGACTTAAAAGTGTTGATTCAAAGAAATGGTCTTGCATCTTGTCTCAGAAAAGCCCTTGAAAAATAGTATTGTGTATTCGAGAGGGAACTTGATGTCAGGTGGAAAAGGTGTGAAAATCACTTCAAAGTCGAGCACCTTTGAGCAGTGGCGGTTTGAGAAAAAATGTGTACTTATCAGAGGTGATTGGAGTAAGAACCCGCAGGGTAGGGCTGCTTGTTATTATTTTTGGCCATGTACAGTCCTGGATAAAAGTGTACATACACTTGTAAAGAACATCATGTCATGGCAGTCTTTAGTTTCCAATCATTTCTACAACTCTTATTTTTGTGTGATGTAGTGATTGGAGCACATACTTGTTGGTCACAAAAAAACATTCATGAAGTTTGGTTCTTTTATGAATTTATTATGGGTCTACTGAAAATGTGAGCAAATGTGCTGGGTCAAAAGTATACATGTTACCAGTGACGTGCGGTGAGGTTCATGTCAGGTGAGGCACTGACTTCATCACAGTCAGATTTACAAACATATGAACCCTAAAGAGTATCTTATTCACCATTTGATTGGCAGCAGTTAACGGGTTATGTTTAAAAGCTCATACCAGCATTCTTCCCTGCTTGGCACTCAGCATCAAGGGTTGGAATTGGTGGTTAAATCACCAAAAATTATTCCCCGCTGCCCACTGCTCCCCTCACCTCCCAGGGGGTGATCAAGAGATGGGTCAAATGCAGAGCACAAATTTCACCACACCTAGTGTGTGTGTGACAATCATTGGTACTTTAACCTAACTTTACTTTACACATACAAACTGTAGCACACAAAAAAGCACATTTAATTAAAAAAACGTTATTATGGTCTTACTTTTACTTATAAATTAAGTCCATGCGCCGCTGTTGTGCTGGATTAATGCACCCCCGCCGTAGAAGGCACCCCCTGACGGGAGTGTTATATCAACTAAAGCCCACACTTAAACTTTCCACGTGCAATATTGAATCTATTTAAAAAAGTTATTTAATAAGAAGCCAAAAAGTGCAAAAACAATAATGTTCGTGTCGGAGGAGTTGTGAATGACTGAAATATGAAATATGTGCTGCAAACTGCAGGTGTACCTAATGTTGTGGCCCTGCAGTCATTCACAACTCCTCCAACACGAACATTATTGTTTTTGCACTTTTTGGCTTCTTATTAAATAACTTTTTTAAATAGTGTAACCGAGGGTTTATAAATGTCGCCTATACTGTATGAAAACTACAAAATAATAAACACGGCGGCTCCAGTTTACACGAGGACCACTTTATTTACCTTTTTTCAAAAACCTCCGCTCCACTCCAACGTGTCCTCACTTCCGCTCTTAGCGCCTTCAAAATAAGAGCGCAAGGCATATACTGTATAACAGCATATAGCAGGAAATTAACATCACAAAGAGGAAAGCCCATAAAAATAGGTTACAATAGATTCAATCTTGCACGTGGAAAGTTTAAGTGTGGGCTTTAGTTGATATAACATTCCCGTCAGGGGGTGCATTCTACGGCGGGGGTGCATTAACCGGCACAAGGAGGCGGGATTACTGCGAGCCTCAGCCAGTGTGTCTTCGCAGCAGTTTTATGATTGCTGAGCACAAGAAATACGTTACACACATACAGTTGTTGACAAAATACACTGTCCATTATACACCTCAGCTAACTAAACTATGGAAATGTATAATATAATTATATAGCAATACGGTCTCACTGCACAGCAGGCCAGCAGTTAGCCGAGTCATTGCGCAATCCATGTTGAGGCACAACTGAGTGACGTGCCTCAACTGGCTGCTGATCACAACAAGTCTCTTCTCAGTATTTGAACGGCAAATGTGAAAATTCAACGATTTTGAATTCAAATAATCTAAAACTGGTGAAGTTAAATGGAAAATAACTTTATAGTATAATCACTGGATACATATAACAATTTAATTTTTTTTTCTTTCTTTGTACATTTTTTTTCTTTCCATGATGGCACCCCTGACTGCACGTCACTGCATGTTACACACCGAGAGTTTCCCCCGCTACAGAACCGCCCAAGGGTAAAAAAAGGACAGCCCTAAAAAAAACATCAAAAGTAGCATGCCACTTTACAGCAAGCGTATCGGTAACGGCTTTGTAATGTACATTAAAGTAATTACATTACCCGTTACTAGTCAAAGTGACAGCGTTATTATGAACACTCCCTGGGACAACACACTTCTGGAAAGAAACTTAGTTGTGGTAACTTTTCGAGGTCAGTTGCTTTCTCAGTCCTGGTAAGGCTTCCTCTTTCTTTCAATTGTTGTTGACATTTGGGACTTGTGACGTTTGCTTCCTGCTCCTTGTCAACATCCACTATTCTGTGCTCGGTTAGCCAGCAGCTGTTTGTCAATCTGGAACTAGATGTCTTTGCTCTCATCTCTTCAAATACTTTCCGAGGTGCGTCCCATCGGGACAAGGAGAAGCCAACCCAGATGTTTCTGTTGTCAGACCCTGCCACTCAGTGTCTCACCAGATGGGCTATAACAGTTTGCTAAGTCCACGTATTTTTTAAACTGTTGTGCCCACTCGGGTTGTGCCATGTAGATCAGTGGTCCCCAACCTTTTTGTAGCTGGGGACCGGTCAACGCTTGAAAATTTGTCCCACGGACCGGGGGGGATTTTTTTTTTTTTTTTTTTTTTCCATAAAGAAATACAATTATGTGTGCTTACGGACTGTATCCCTGCAGACTGTATTGATATATATTGATATATAATGTATATATTGTGTTTTTTTTAACCTATTGTTACTATAACAATCTACAAGGTTAAGGTTGCTTCTCTTTCTTCCCCTCCATTTTTCTGCATTCTTTCGTATCTCAAGTTATCATTACGTATATGTATTGTTGCATTTGAACAATTGTATTGTTGATAATAAAGGTAAAGTACTGGTATTGTTTATTATCAATAGCACTATTTCTAGTGGTATTCATATTGCTCCATTTTTAGTGTAATAATGCTCAGTTCTGTATTTTTTTTTAAATTTTCGCTAACTGCTTATTTGCTATTACTTTTACCATCATATTTGTACATGTCGTATTTGCTGATGTTTCTCTGTTGTTGTTGTTGTTGTTGTTGTTGTGTTTGCTGTTGTTGTTTTTGTCTCTCTGTCTAATCCCCCTCTTTTCCCCACAATTCCCCCTCTGTCTTCCTTTTTCTCTCTTTCTATCCCCTCCTGCTCCGGCCCGGCTGCACCAAATGATAATATAAATACATTTAATAAAGTCAAAATACAAGTAAGGCAACAAGAGAAGTATCCTACACTTCTCTTTTGTAAAGTAAATCTGAACAGCCGATATGGGCATCTACATCAGCTATATGATTTGCCCGAGAAGCTGGGCAGGACATTAAAAAAAAAAAAAAAGTATATATTGTGTTTTTTATGTTGACTTAATTAAAAAAAAAAAAAAAAAAAAATTAAATTAAATTTCTTGCGCGGCCCGGTACCAATCGGTCCGCGGACCGGTACCGGGCCGCGGCCCGGTGGTTGGGGACAACTGATGTAGATGATATACAATCATAAATTATATACATTTAGCCGACGATAGAGCTTTTTATACAATTGTCAAATCGTGATAAAGCATGTTGATACACGCAGGGGCGGATTAAGAAATTTTGGCCCCCTGGGCCTGACATGGTCTTGGCCCCTCAACCCCCCGCGCGTGTGGGCGCACACACACGCACGCACTATGCAAGAAATACTGTATACTGTGAACAGACATGCACACTGTACTGTACAGAAGAGTGCACATACTGCACACACACTATTAGGTATACCACACAGACACTGACAAGCACAGGTTTCACACAGACACAGGGGGAGGGGATAAATGGCCTAAAAATAAACATTTTTGAAAATGATTACGCCCACTTCAGTGATGGTGCATTGGGTCATTTGAGAGATATTATGTATTGGAAGTTGGTAGCTATCATGAAATAAACCCCCCAACCCACCCAAAAAACTAAATCGGACATGATTTTTGCCCCCTTTTCCTCCCTTCTATCATTAAAAATAAAATAATATCTTAGGAAAACACATTGGCATAACGGCAGCTGTGCAGCAAATTGAGGCTCAAAGTCTGTATCTATTTGTGGTTAAGCTTGAGGAGAAGGAGAAAGGTAAAATGATAACATGCATCGGAGAGCACCACAAAGAAAGGTGTAGGCCAGTTCATGGTACAAGGGCTGCATGCAGGTCAAGATAGCCCATTTCCAAGAATGCTATAGTGGCTGGACAGGCACTGGACATGTCCTGAACTCAGTGTCAGACGTGGCTGCCGAATACTTGGATGAAGTGAAGCAGCTGACAGATCTCATGCTGCCCCATCTGAAGACTGTCCTGGCCAGGCAGAGGATGGATGAGGAGACCTTCCCAATGGACCCTGTCAGTGAACAGGCTAGTAACATTGATGGCACCCCTGTGCACAACATTGGGATGGAGAGACAATGTGGCAAGGTGGACTACAAACTGAAGAAGTTGGGCACACTGAACGCAGTCAATAGGTCAATAATTTTACAGAAGAGCCAGGAGCTTCAGAGGTTTCAAGGCAGCAGCACAAGCAAAAAGGGAGGTTGAACTCAACTGGAGTAAATTCATGAAGGCACAATTCGAGAGTAGGGCAGATGAGAAACAAGAGATGGCTCAAAGAAAGGAGAGTAAGAGACTAGACATGCTGGACACACTGAAATCTTTTGATGGCCCCTTCACGATAGTGGGGAAGTTGAAAAGTTCCTTGTGGATGAAAGTCTGCACAAGAATGCAAAGCTGCAGAGAATGAAGCTTGAGGTTCAGTTTGCCAGAGAAAGCACCAAGCTTCTGCCTAAAGTCAATCCTATCTTCACAATCCAGGTGACACTTCCCAGAAATGGCAAAAGTGCAATTCTCCAAGTCATAATGGATACTTAGAATTTTATGGTGGTGGTAAGTATTCATGAAAACAGGTAGCCTAACATTAGTGAATGGGTGAATTCTGGAAATAACCTAAAAATCTTACACAGTGCACCTTTAAGCAAGGGGTT
The DNA here is from genome assembly GCF_033978785.1 of Entelurus aequoreus. Classification (NCBI taxonomy): domain Eukaryota; kingdom Metazoa; phylum Chordata; class Actinopteri; order Syngnathiformes; family Syngnathidae; genus Entelurus; species Entelurus aequoreus. Next base: position 50,902,981 of record NC_084751.1, read on the forward strand.
TCTTTCGTGCTTTCAATTTTGCAAAATCATCCACCACATCATTGAAGTCCAACTCTCTTGTCAGCTCACTCTCAATTGCCATTAGAGATAACGCATTTAATCTTTTCTGAGTCATTCTTGTGCGCAGCTCATTTTTTACTCTTGACAAAAGAGAGAATGAGCGTTCTCCCTCACAGTTACTGACCGGTAGAGTGAGAAAAATCTGTAGCGCAATGTATGTATTAGGAAACGTAGGCTGTAGTCCAAAATGTATTATTGTTTTGAGCAGTCCTGAAGGGGTCCTCTCCTCATCAGTGTTGTTGAGCTGTATAAAAGATTTGAACTGTATAAGCTCCTGTCCAAGACTTTCATTGAGGTCAGATGGGTATGATTCAGTGAGAATCTTGGCCTTGTGAAGGACTGAAGCATTGGACTCTGTATCCAAAGAGAAAAGGACACTGAACAAATTGTTCAGATGTTTGTAGGCCTCCAGACGGTGATTAAGGCTTGAACTCAGTTGATCAATAGAGGCAATAAATGTCTCTATTTGAAACAGTTGCCTTCCCTCAAGCACAACATCTGGGGATGCTGATTCATCAGCAAACTTTTTACGTTTCCTCGTCCGTTCAGCCCTGTAAGATGGGGTGCCACCCAACATGTTTAAGGCTTTCTGCTCAAAATGATCAAATAGATCTCTTTGGGAGAGAACAAAGGTGCGCAGAGATTCCAGCAATCTAACTGCTGTACCAAGGTCCATGTCTGCTTTTTGAAGTTGCAGACTTGTGGCCTGAAATCTGGACAGAACAGTGTCCCAAAAGCCTGCCATGAAGGCCATCTCAAGTGAATCCAGCTTCCGCACTAGACTGTCAGCTTCAGTTCGTGTGTCTCGTTTCTCTGTGTCATCAGTGGAAATAACCTGTAGTGCTGCTTTTATTTTACTGTAGTTCTGCCACAGTGCTTTGGTAGATTCTGCACGGCAACTCCAACGCGTGTTGGATAAAGCTTTAAGTGTGAGATCTATGTTGGAATTGCCAAATACCCTGTCCCATCGGTGTGTGGATGCAGTTGTGAAGTTGTAAATAGACTGAATCAAGTCAAAATACTTAGAGACTTCATTTCCACATCTGTCAATGCTGTTGACTCCCACCAAATTCAAAGAGTGAGCTGCACATGGAATATAGTGTATTCATGGGTTGCTTTTCTTTAAGTGAGCCTGCAACCCATTATACCTCCCTGACATGTTGCTGGCATTATCATAAGCCTGCCCCCTGCAATTTGACAGCTCTAACCCTAGATTTTCCAACACAGACATGACACAGTTAGCCAAACTTTCACCTGTATGGCTAGTAATGGGCTCAAAACCCACAAAGCGTTCAACAACACTGCCCTCTTTGCTAACAAAACGGAATATGAATGTCAATTGGTCCACATGAGATAAATCTGGGGTTGAATCCACAACGATAGAGTAGTATTTGCTTGCTTGCAGTTCATCTGCTATAGCCTGTTTGGTTTTTGCACCCATCAATTCAATGAATTCCTCACAAATGGTGGAGGACAGATATGAGGTATTACCTCGACCCATCTGCCCAAACTTTCTGATGTGATCCTTTAGAAAGGGATCAAATTCAGCCAGGACCTCCAGAATACCAAGGTAGTTCCCATTGAGAGGAGACCCTAATGATTCATTTTTACCCCTAAATGCAAGGCCCCTTTCTGCAAGGAATTTAATGACTGCAACAACTCTTTGTAACACCTGCCTCCAATAGCTGCTCTCTGCCTGAAACTGTTTGAACAGGTCTGCATCAACTGTGGCACCTTTGGCGCGGTTCAAGACTGCTTGCATGCAGGTTATGTGCTCAGCACTTCGCTCATGTTCACCAAATCTTTCTGAGTGTTTCCAATCACAATAGCCTGTCACAAAAGAATGCGTTTTTGGGGAAAACAGTTTGCATGCAAAGCAGTAAACATTACCAGTAGAGGGAGAGTACATCAGCCACTCTCTTTGTACTCGTTGTCCATTGGGCAAGTGTGAAGTAAAATGTTCATTGTTTAGGCATCGGGTTTTGCCTCCTAGCCCACTGTTCCTCACAGAAGCTGGATAATGGCTGTGATGGTTGTGAAATGATTTTGCACCTCTTTGAATAAGAACTTCCTTCATTGACTCAGTGAGGGTCTCAGCCCATTTAGCGGGATCACTAGGTAGAGTTGTCACTGTAGATGGTGTTGAAGAAAGATTCAGCTCATTTTCTATGCTGTCCAGAGGTGCAGTGACCTCACATTCATCCGAGCAACTGGCTACTGCTGAATTGGTTGAATCATAAGCATCAGAAGCATTTGGTTCAGTGTCTACACTTGTAGTGGTCTCAGGATCTTGGGAGCTACATGCTAGCTCAGGTGCATTGCTAACCTTAGCTGAATTTGCAGTAGCATTTATAGAATTGCTTTCAGCAGATGTCTTTGTACTGAAGAAGCTGGAGATATTTGGAACACTCTCAAGTAAAACTGATTCCTTTTTTTTCTTTTCTTGCTGAATTTTTTTTCTAGCTCCTCCACTTAAACGTTTATGATCCATATTTCCCTTCTTTCTTTGCACATTGGCTCTTTGCCTATCACAGCAGATAAACCAACTATGTGTGTGTGTGTGTGTGTGTGTGTGTGTGTGTGTGTGTGTGTGTGTGTGTGTGTGTGTGTGTGTGTGTGTGTGTGTGTGTGTGTGTGTGTGTGAGTTTGTTTGTGTGTTTATGATCGGTGCTGCTTCCTTCAAGTGTGTGAGGTGATTTAGAAAACTAGCAACCCAGCATCAACACTCCAAAGCAGAGAATAACAGCTTACTAGCATAGACAATTGAGAGCAGAGAATCAACTGATTCGTCTGATAGACAGCAGGAGAGCAGAGTGGTCAGTGATGATCGAATCAAGAAAATGTCTAAATGGCAAGGGAACAGACTGATTTGTACTGAGGAGAAAGAGAGAGAGAGCCAATTACAGTGAAATATATTCCAAAAGAGCCAAGTGACTAGCTGAAGGCAGGGACAAATGCCTTGGAGTGACCAACAAGAGTGCAAAGTACCAAATGGCAAAATGTGGAAAGACCAACAGGCAGATCTGCTTTTACCTCTTATCTTCACAACCAAAAAGTTGCTAAATGATGTTTTCAGTCGCTAGCCAGGTATGGCCAAAAGACGCGAAATCTAGCGGCAAAGTCGGTCAATCACACTGACAGTGAAACAAATATTTTGAAAAGATAATAATTGTACACCTTTGTGCACTTTAGTCTTCTATCTAAATATTTTCACAAAGGACACCAAGGCAGCTTGCTAGCTATGATGGGAGCAACAATGTCTGATAGACAGCAGGAGAGCAGAGTGGTCAGTGATGATCCAATCAAGAAAATGTCTAAATGGCAAGGGAACAGACTGATTTGTACTGAGGAGAAAGAGAGAGCCAAGTACAGTTAAATATATTCCAGAGCCAAGTGACTAACTGAAGGCAAAGACAACAGCCAGATACCTTAGCAGAGACCAACAAGAATTCAAAGTACCTAATAGCAAGATGGCGAGACCAACACAATAAATTGTATTAGGATTTAATTTATTAACGTTAATCTTAACAGCCAAAAAGTTGCTGAATAATGTTTGTAGTCGCTAGCCAGGTATGCCCAAAACAAGAGTCGCTAAACCTAGCAGCAAAGTTGCTTAATTGCAACACACTCTAGGATTCAGGGGAATTAAGGATAATAAAGATATTAATTGTACAACTTTTTGTACTTTTTTTCTAGTTTTTTGAGTCGCCAGCCATGTATGGCCAAAAGTCGCTAATTGAATGCCAACGTTGCTTAATCGCCAACACACTGGGACTCACTGAAGGACTGACTGAATAAAAAAGATAATTAAGATAATTGTGTACTTTTCTCTTCTGATATTTTCTCTAAGGACCCCAAGCTATCTGCAAGCAGCAATAATGTCTGACAGACAGGAGAGCAGAGTGGTCAGTGATGAATGGCAAGGGAACAGGCTGATTTGTACTGAGGAGAAAGAGAGAGAGAGAGCCAATTACAGTGAAATATATTCCAAAAGAGCCAAGTGACTAGCTGAAGGCAGGGACAAATGCCTTGGAGTGACCAAGAAGAGTGCAAAGTACCAAATGGCAAAATGTGGGAAGACCAACAGGAAGATCTGCTTTTACCACTTATCTTCACAACCAAAAAGTCGCTAAATGATGTTTTTAGTCGCTAGCCAGGTATGGCCAAAAGACGCGAAATCTAGCGGCAAAGTCGGTCAATCACACAGTGAAACAAATAATTTTAAAAAGATAGTAATCGTACAATGCCTTGTACTTTTGTCTTCTTTCTTAATATTTCTCAAAGGACACCAAAATGTCGCTATCTGCAGGCAGCTTGCTAGCTATGATGGCAGCAACAATGTACCTTAGAGTGACTGACCAACAAGAGCTCAAAGTACCTAATGGCAAAATGTGGAGAGACAGACACAATAAATTGCATTAAGATGAAGAGAACTGTTGCTATTATTAATCTTAACATCAACCAGAAAGTCGCTAAATGTCACCAGCCAGGTATGGCCAAAAGTCGCTTAATTGGCCACACACAGTAACAGAGAAACTAACAAAAAAAAGATCATAAAGATAATAGTTGTACAACTGTGTGTACTTTTGTCTTCTTTCTAAATATTTTCCCAAAGGACACCAAAATGTTGCTATCTGCAGGCGGGAGCGTGCCTATGTTATAATAAATAAATGATAAATGGGTTGTACTTGTATAGCGCTTTTTTACCTTCAAGGTACTCAAAGCGCTTTGACAGTATTTCCACATTTACCCATTCACACACACATTCACACACTGATGGCGGGAGCTGCCATGCAAGGCGCTAACCAGCAGCCATCAGAGGCAAAGGGTGAAGTGTCTTGCCCAAGGACACAACGGACGTGACTAGGAAGGTAGAAGGTGGGAATTGAACCCCAGTAACCAGCAACACTCCGATTGCTGGCACAACCACTCTATCAACTTCGCCACGCCGTCCCGTTCCCCGGGTCCTATGTTCCCCGGGTCCTATGTTCCCCGGTTGTTCCTGGGTCTTTGTATGCGACCGGGGAACTTAGGACCCTTTTTCTAAAAAAGGGTCCTATGTTCCCTGCATTGTATCTGGCGAAATTGCGAAATTGTGCCCTGACCAAAACCATCCCTAAACCTAACCTGTCACAGGGCGTTGTGGAGCACTTTTTTTTGGCGAAATTGTGCCCTGACCAAAACTATCCCTAAACCTAACCTGTCACAGGGCGTTGTGGAGCACTTTTTTGGCGAAATTGTGCCCTGACCAAAACCATCCCTAAACCTAACCTGTCACAGGGCGTGCGGCAGCAGATAGAGCAACTCAAACGCGAACTTCCTTCCTTCGACAACTTAAACGCGTCTCTGTCATGCGTGTCTGCGTGCGTCTTACTTAGTCGCGCATTGGAAGCAGCGGGGAACATAGAACCCTTTTCTGGAAAAAGTGTTGTACGTTCCCCGCAGCGGGGAACATAGAACCCTTTTTTTTAAAAAGGGTCCTTAGTTCCCCGGTAGAGGGGAACATAGGACCCGGGTAACATAGGGACGGGGAACATAGGGATGACCCGCTGCAGGCAGCTTGCTAGCTATGATGGCAGCAACGATGTCTGCCAGACAGGAGAGAGTGGTCAGTGACGATCGAATCGAGAAAATGACAAAATGGGTCAAAGACCAAAAAGTTATTAACTGACAGCAGTGACAAATGTCAGACTGTAAACTTTCTCGAAAGAAAAGGACAAAATGGGAAGATGCTGATAATAACAGCAAAATGGAAAATATAAGAATTTCCAAGTAATGCTCAACTCAAGTGTGTGTGTGTGTGTGTGTGCGCGCGTTAAACTTCTTGTTGAATGATTTCAAATTATCTCTGAGTCTGAACTGAGGGAAAGGAAACCAAATTTTGAGCAGTCTCTCACGAGTTCAAAATACCAAATGAGGAGATTCTAAAAGAACAGACCGGTTTATGAAAGACTTGATGGGGGAGGGGCACAGCTAAGAATACTTGAGTGAGATTCTGTGATCCAAATTCGAGATAGAGCTTTTTGATAATGATAATTTGTCAGAGTAAGGTTGTGTAATCAAAATTTGAGAATGAGCTTTGTCAATCAATCAAGAATATTTGCATTAAGTTCTGTGATCAAAATTCAGAAACAACCTTTAATAATTGATAAAGAATATGTGAGTGAGGTTGTGTGATCCATCCAATTTGAGAATTAGCTTTGATAATAATGATTGAGAGCCTCTGGCCCTCTGTGGATCATGGCCGCGGGGCCAATTTTGCCTGGCCCCTTGGGGCCTCTGTGGGTCGTGGCCGCGGGGCCAAGTTGGCCTGGCCCCTTGGGGCCTCTGACCCTCTATGGATCGGGGCCAAGTTGGCCTGACCCCTCGGGGCCTCTGGCCCTCTATGGATCATGGCCGCGGGGCCAAGTTGGCCTGACCCCTTAGGACCTCAGGCCCTCTGTGGGTCGCGGCCGCGGGGCCAAGTTGACCTGGCCCCTTGGGGCCTCTTACCCTCTATGGATCGTGGCCGCGGGGCCAAGTTGACCTGGCCCCTTGGGGCCTCTGGTCTTCTGTGGCTCGCGGCCGCGGGGCCAAGTTGGCCTGGCCCTTTGGGGCCTCTGGCCTTCTGTGGGTCGTGGCCGCGGGGCCAAGTTGGCCTGGCCCCTTGGGGCCTCTGACCGTCTATGGATCGTGGCCGCGGGGCCAAGTTGACCTGGCCCCCTGGGGCCTCTGACCCTCTATGGATCGTGGCCGCGGGGCCAAGTTGGCCTGGCCCCTTGGGGCCTCTGACCGTCTATGGATCATGGCCGCGGGGCCATGTTGGCCTGGCCCCTTGGGGCCTCTGGCCCTCTGTGGGTCGCGGCCGCGGGGCCAAGTTGACCTGGCCCCTTGGGGCCTCTTACCCTCTATGGATCATGGCCGCGGGGCCAAGTTGGCCTGGCCCCTTGGGGCTTAAGATTCTTATTTTTGCAAAAGTAGATTTGCTTGGGTCGCGGCCGCGGGGCCAAGTTGGCCTGGCCCCTTGGGGCCTCTGGCCCCCTGGGCCTGGGCCCGGTAGGCCCGGTCATTAATCCACCTATGGATACACGGTCTATTTGTGTCCGATAAATTGGACAGCGACAAGTTAACGTCCGTCCTCGCATGGCAGATTCAACATGTATCGGAATATACAAACCCCAAAACGCAGTGAAGTTGGACCGTTGTGTAAATGGTAAATAAAAACAAAATACAATGATTTGCAAATCCTTTTCAACCTACTAGGGACGGCGTGGCGAAGTTGGTAGAGTGGCTGTGCCAGCAATCGGAGTGTTGCTGGTTACTGGGGTTCAATTCCCACCTTCTACCTTCCTAGTCACGTCCGTTGTGTCCTTGAGCAAGACACTTCACCCTTTGCCTCTGATGGCTGCTGGTTAGCGCCTTGCATGGCAGCTCCCGCCATCA